>NW_006408544.1:16676040-16677777 GCF_000296735.1 Chrysochloris asiatica
ATATATAATTTTAAAATGTGGCCCAGTACAGACAAGTCATGAAGATTGGGAGTATCTTTATTTCTTTTCAATCCTATCTTTAATCCCAGATGTTTGAAAGTTTTCATTGGAGAAGGCAGTCTAGAGGTTGCCTGGTGGTCTTGTAGTGAAGAACAAAATGTCTTCACCAAAGTATAGACTTCCTGTTTATAAACAGCAATGGATGCCTTTGAAATGATTTATCTGGACCAGCGAAAGGCAGCTGCTCATCACATTGTTAATGAAGTTGAAATTTTCTAATTGATAATTCACCAAATCTAGAAACTAGACACACTGAGACCAGAATGTGTACACTTCAACAGATCAGGAATTACAAAATGCTGGTGCCATTTACTGACAGCACCAGACACAAGTACTCCATTGGAATAAATATTTCTAGATTCCTCTTTATCTGAAGGATGAAACAGAGAATGTCCAGGATGGAGACACATAATTACAGTTTCTAAAGCAGATTGAAATATACTATCTATCTTAGTTACACACCCATTTATATAGTTTTGCTCCATTTTTTATGCATTTTTTTAAAAAAACTCCTCTTTTACTATATTTATCTTGAAAGAGTTCCAAGGCCAGTGCTTAGAGGAGCAAGTCTTACACATTTATTTTTCCTTTGGATACTTTCGACTAGTGGAGGGATCGCCATAGATTTAGAGTGAGGTGGGTAGCATTTCCGTGGGTCATCTTCCCACTCAGGGACAGGGTGCAACAGGAAACGTTTTCTTTGTTAATCATGGTGGCAGAGGGCACAATTTGTCAATTCTTTAGGGAAAGTATCTTCCCGACATTTTTCACACAGCCACAACGATGATCCCACCAATAAGACAAAAGGCTACTGAGACCCCAATTATGATTCCAACCAGAGTACTGTTGGCAAACCATCCATGGAGGAACCAGTTGCCACACCTGGGGCTGTGGTGCTCTGGCTTTCTTGTTGGCCATGGACGGTGCTTTTGAAGGTTAGCAGGTCCTCAATGTGACTGTGTGTTATACTCTCTACACTTGGCACCAGAGCTGTCCTGTCAGCGGAGACAGACTTTTCCCTGGCCTTTGCAATCATTATGTTATCTTCTGCGCCTTGGGTCACCATGCTGTCTTCTGTTCCTGGGGTAGCTATGTCATCTTCTGGTCAGATTGTGCTGGCTTCTTCTGCCAGGACCCAGAGAAAGAGCAGAATTGGCACCTTCAACATCGTTTGAGTTGGCTGGTTTTCTTTGAGACCAAGCAGCTAGTGTTTTTGTTGTTGTTCAGTGCCGTTGAGTTAGTTCAGACCCATAGCGACCCTGTATAGGGTTTCTGAGCTCCAGCCACCACCCTTGCAGTTCAAACAGCTTTGCAGTCTGGCACATTAACCCACAGCACCACACCAGGACTCCAGTGTTTATGTTAGGTAAAGATAAAAAGCTTCTAGGCCCAGGTCCTGACCTGAAGGAGCACGGAAGTGGTGCAGGAAAGTGAAGAAACAAAGGGAGTCCCTCCCCAAACTTTTTTTTGCCCTGCAGGAATAAGGGAGAATCAGTCTTCAGAAGAGCAACTTCACAGTTCAGGACTTTCAGAGTGTAGTCAGCATTTATTTCTGGGCAGTGTTTTTTCTGTTGTGCGATGGGTCACTTTGTTGTTGTTGTTGTTATGTGCCGTGGAGTCGGAACCGACTCATAGCGACCCTGTACAGGGTTTCCGAGGGTGTAAATCTTTACGGGA
>NW_006408544.1:16678142-16690735 GCF_000296735.1 Chrysochloris asiatica
TGCATATAACCACCACCACCAAGGAGCTCTGGTAGCGTAGCAGTTACGAATCGGGCTGTGAACTGCAAGGTCAGCAGTTCGAAACTACCAGCTGTACCGTGGGAGAAAGATGAGGCATTCTGCTCCCGTAAAGATTTACAGCCTCGGAAACCCTGTACAGGGTAGCTATGAGTCAGAACTGACTCTACGGCACATTACAACATCAACAACCACTACCACCACCACCACCAAGTTAGTGCTACTATATTGGATAGCACAACTGAGAAAAATTAGTCAAATCCTCTTACTTTACAGAAACCTACAAAAGGAAGTGACTATTCAGGACCACAAAGGAAGCCACATCAGAATTTAGGTCTTCTGACTCCTAATTAGTTGCTTTTTCCAGCACCCCAATGCTTTCCTAAATAGCTCTTCCACTGTACTCCTAACATAAGTCTATGTATAATTTGGTAAAATCCACTACATACAGAATATCTCTTTGAAAATTCATATTTAAAAGTGCACTAGAATTTTTCAAATTAGTCATAATCAGTCATTTATCGAGTCAGATGTTCAAACCCACAGCTACTTCTTGGACACCTACACAGGGTCAATATGAGTCGAAACCAACTTGATGGCACTTAACAACACTTTATGTAATAATTATATCATGATAATAACAATATTAAAAAATGATGAGCGCTCATAGGGCGTTTATTATGTACCAACACTGTTTTTCATGAGTTTTATAATATGCAATGAAATATTTTCACGAACATTTTGATACCTCCTGGAAGACATAATAAGTGGCAGAGCTGGGATTAGAACCCAGGTAGTTAAGTTCCTGAGTCTATATTTTAACTGTTGTTGTTGTTAGGTGTCGTAGAGTTGATTCCGACTCATAGTGACTTTATGCACAACAGAATGAAACCCTGCCCAGTACTGCATCATCTTCACAATCATTGTTAAGCTTGAGCCCCTTGCTGCTGCCACTGTGCCATTCCATCTTGTTGGGGGTGGTCTTCCTCTTTTTTGCTGACCTTCCACTTTACCCAGCATGACATCTTTCTCCATGGACTGGTCCCTTCTGACAATATGTCCAAAGCATGAGAGATGAAGTATCACCATCCTGGCTTCTAAAGAGCATTCTGGTTATAAAATGTAGTGAGAAGTAGAATATTTTAACTACTCACTACATTTTACTGCTTCTCTATCAAAGATTCAATGACTAAGAGTAGGAATAAATGCTGTTTCACCAAAGCAGAATGAGAAGACTGACTTCAGATCTGGAAAAGCTGAGTTCTTTTGTTTCCCATCAAAAAGGACTTGGAAAAAGTACAATGTTTATCATGTTAATAAAATCACCCACTCCCTTACGACACCCACAATCACACCCATGCCAACGTGGAGCATCTGAAGACAGTCCAATTTCCTGCATTTAACTTATGCCACTTATCTCTAAAGACCTCCACATCAGCAGTTCCTTCCCTAAAACATTATTTTTTTAAAAGGGTACCAAAAAAAAACCAAGAAGAAAGAAAAGCAATCCTTTCTAAACACAGAATTTACATCAGAATTTTTCAAGCGCTTTATTCTAAAATCCTTTTCATGAGTGTAAGCTAAGGACAAGAGAAAAGTATCATCGACCAGCTGATGAAACAAGTGTCAGAGCTGGCAACTAAACCTCTAAGAACAGGGAACACTGCGGCTAAATTATGTGTACCTGCAATTAAATAGACCTTGGTTAGAATCTTGGTTACTTACTGTAACCTTTTCACAAATGTAAAATATGGCTAACAAAAATATCTATCCCATATGGAAGGCAAATATTCCATAGGTGTCAGTGCCAGATTTTTATTTCAGAGACTTGACAGTCATCCACTTCTGATTCAGGCAGGAGAGCACATGAACCGCCCCCACTAATAGCTTTCTTGACAACATTTTCAGGAATCACTGCCTGGGTAGCACTACCAGGGGTGAGGGGTAGAAAGGAGGAG
Organism: Chrysochloris asiatica; assembly: GCF_000296735.1. Taxonomy (NCBI): domain Eukaryota; kingdom Metazoa; phylum Chordata; class Mammalia; order Afrosoricida; family Chrysochloridae; genus Chrysochloris; species Chrysochloris asiatica. The sequence continues at coordinate 16,680,119 of NW_006408544.1, forward strand.
AGCCATAAAGGGGAGTTTGCAAGAGTTTTATAAAAGTTTGAAAAGAGTAGTAATTCCTTTGCTGTTGTTTTTAAGTGTCATGGAGTTGGTTCTGACTCATAGTGACCCTGTATAGGGTTTCTGAGGAGTGACTGGTGGGTTTGGATTGCCGACCTTGTGGTTAGCAGTGCTTTTCCTACCTACAGAGTCACTCTAGGACTCCACTTCCTTTCATAAACAATTAATTTTTCTTCAATAGGAGGAAATAGTAATAGTAACATTTACCAAATGCTTTCTAAATGTGTGACACAATGCAAGGGAGTTTCGAAAAGTTTGTGGAAAAGTAGAATGAAAGATAATGGAATTTTTCCACAAACTTTTTGAAGCTCCCTCAAATTCAATACTTTTTCTTTTAATCTTTACAACACAGTCCTCCTTTCTCAAGTTGCCCTCCTATGTTTCTGCAGTCCAAGGCATTTCCCCACTCAGCACATATCACCATTTACCAGTTACTGTTGATTCTGTTCCAACTTACGGTGACCCCAAGTATTTCAGAATAGAACTGGTATTCATATGGTGTTCATGGGTATGACCTTTTGGAAGCAAATCACCAGGCCTTTCTTCCAAAGTGCCTCTGGTTAGGTTCAAACCACCAACTTTTAAGTAAGTAGCCTAGCACTTAACTGTCTGTACCACCCAGGGACTCCTGTACATATCACAGTGTCATGCCTGCTTACCACTGCCATCTAGTCAATTTTGACTCATAGCTACCCTGTATAGGGTTTCCAAGGCTGTAAATCTTTGTAGGAACAGAAAGCCTCATCTTTTTCCTGTGGAGCAGCTGGTGGGTTTGAACTGCCAACCATATAGTTAGCAGACTTGTCTTTGTATCTCACCATATTATAAACTACAAAAGGACAGGAATCATAATCATCATATTTACCAATCATTCATTTATTCTTTCAACAAATATTCCTGAACATGAACAAGACAAAAATGGTAATCGCTCATACTTTCTAAAGATGGTTACAGCACTATCTCCCATCCTACACACTTTTTACAAATGTGACCTTGACACTCCTCCCATTGTGTGTTTGGCATTGTGGCAGCAAGGGGAGGGGGAGGGGAGTGGTGGGAAAGTGGGGTGGGGAGGGGAATTTTCTCTCTTGAACCTACCTCAATAGAGTAAAGCAAAAGTAATATTCTATGACTTGTAGACTAGAGGAAAAAAAAAAAAAAAGGCTTTTTTGTTGTTGTTTTTTGCCTGCCTTATTCTCCTGGGACACTCACACATGGAATCCAGATGCACCGTTGTATGCTGTCAATTCCAATGCATAGTGACCCTATAGGCAAAGCAGAATTGCTTCATAAGGTTTCCTAGGTCCACATCAGGTATTTGTTGGGGTCCTAGTGTGGCACTGTAGGATAAGCACTGGACTGCTAACTGCGAGGTCTGTGATTCAAACGCACCAGCCTCTCCTAGAAGTCCTATACAGGGTCACTATGAGTTTGAACTGACTGTTGTTGTTAAGTACCTTGGAGTCGGTTCCGACTCATAGTGACCCTTCACAGGGTTTCCGAGGTTATAAATCTTTATGGGAGCAGAAAGCCTCATGTTTCTCCCGCAGAATGGCTGGTAGTTTCGAACTGCTGACCTTGCGGTTCAAAGCCCGATTCGTAACCACTACGCTACCAGAGCTCCTTTTGAACTGATTAGATGATACTTAACAATCTTAATAGGAGCAGACTGCCAGATCTTTTCTATACAACCGAGCACTTAACCACTGTGCCACCAGGGCTCCTTCCCAAAATAGTTCTTGCAGAAAAACTACATGTAGAGAGAAGTCACCAAATCAGTTGAGACCTAGACATCATGAAACAAAGACAAATCTTCCATACTGTGCCTTGTTCAAATTCCTAATCCACAGAAGCATGAGCATAAAATAATTTCTCACACCACTAAGCTTTGGGGTGCTTTATAATGCAGCAATGGTAATTAGAACAACCACAGAGAGCTTTAAGTCTAGCAAGGTATAAAGATACTGGCTGTTTCCAAGATACTGCCAACATCTAATACAGTAACTGGAACACAGAGAAATAGTTAAGTGAAGAAGTCCTCATTATGCCCATTGACAGATTAGGAATTGAGGCTTTGAGAGATTAAATAACTCATCCAAGGCCACTCAGCTGGTCAGGGCCAGAACAAATTAAAATTCAGATCTAAACCCACATTCCTTAACACTCTTGTCTCCCTTAGAACTGGGGGGAGAAAAATCATTCTGGGGGAGTTCTTGTAATTTTATGCTAAAAACACAGCAATATGTTTTAAAAAGGGATTTTCCCTATTTTAAACATTCTGGCCTAATAGAGCTCATCATGGAGTCCTAGCATGGCGCTGTGGGCTAATGCGTCAGACTGCAAAATCGTTTGAACTGCAAGGTTGGTGGTTCAAGCTTACCAGCTGCTCCTTGGAAGCCCTATACAGGGATGTTATGGGTCGGAATCCACTCCACAGCATTTAACAACAACAATGCAGTTTCATTCCCCTGAGATGGAAATCCACACATTACTTCCTTTGAGAAGCCTTTCCTAACTGCCCTTCCTAACTCTAATGCCAGGTCTTCCCCATACTCAAGCCCTTCTACCCATCAATTTCATTTTCTTCCTAGCACTTAATCCCTAGCAGAAAAATCTTGTTTACTAATTTGTTCATGTGTCTATTGTTTTATTTTCTGTCCCAATTAGAATATAAGCTTCATGAGAGCAGGGACCTTGTCTATTCTGCTCATTGTATCCCCTGTAACTGGGGCAGTGCCTGGAATATGGCAGATGCTCCAAAAATATTTACTGAGTGAAGGAGTGACTGCATTCAGAAACACTGATTGCCCACCCAATCTCATCACCCACAAAGAAATGGTATGCGTATAGTGCTGATAAGATAAAATAGAATTCAAAAACACAGTAGGACTGCTGTAGTCATTCTCTACAGTAAGGTCAGTACAAAAAAGGGAAAGGAGGGGTTCATGCCACAAGCCACCCACTTAGAAAAGCATAAAGCAAGTCCACAGAAAAGCCAATTCAACTTTCAATTAAGTGAAAAATTCATGATCAAGCTTAGAATTAAAATATAAAAGATGCGATGAAGTAGGGAGCAGACGGATGAAGCAAAAACGGTCATACTTCTGCCTTCCATTTATAACCACTACCCTCTAGTTCCTCAAAAAAAAATCACTTTCTTCAGACACACTGGCTTAACCACACCAAAGACAACTGTTGGTGACTCTAACCTCAGACCTCCTACCCTTCATCTGGCACTTCCTTACTCACCTTGACACGCCTCCCTGGCTTGTAAGGTCGCCACAAGGAAAGGAAAAGGAAGTGACCAAGCTCATCCTGGAAAAGGTGAGGAGGGGAGTCTTCAGACCCAGAACAGGGATCTCAGCATAAGCACGTCCCCAACGGTCCTGTTTCTCCCTAAAGACAAAGTTCCCCTTCCAAAGGGCCTACCAAGTGCTAGGCACTATGCTGGACTCTTAAGCACGTTTTTTCCTGGTCAAGGGACTGTTTCTTTGCCCAAGAATTTAGGGAGGGCTTAAGTACAACTTCACCAACATTTCCCCCATGCGCTACTCCCTACATCAAGAAATCTCCCTCAAATTCCTGGAGCGGTTTGGGGATGATCAAAAGAAACCTAGCGTGGCCTAAGAAACAGAACGCGAAGAGGATAGTGTTAGGCTAGGGGCGGGGTGGGAGGGGGGGTTATATCAGATAGAGGCCCAAGATCAGTTAAAGATTAAAATAAGAACGCGCTCTAACCCTTTCCAAGCCCAGTATGTCCATCAGAAGAGGTGATGAGGAGCAGGAAACTGAAGCCCAGCAAACAGGTGGCCCCGAGACGAGACCGCAGCTCCATGGTAGTAGGTGCGCTGGGCCACCAGAATGAGAGGACCTACAGGGTCGGAATCTTAGTCGAAAGTCCGTACCGTGCTCCGAGCGTGTTTCACTCCAACCCCTAGCGTTCCCAGATTTTTTTTTTTTTCCCTTTTTTTTTCAAACCCTGAAGGAAGTGATGTTAGACGGATGTGGGTGGTGCCTACAGGGTTCGGTTTGATATGAAGTAAATTTAAAGGTGCAGCTCACGTAGGAGAAAAAGGATGCGGGAGTTGCCTCGAGCGAGAGTTCCTTCCACGCGGTTCCACCGAGAGGGAAAAGGTGGACCGTGGCAGTGGGGGTGGGGAGGGGAGAAAAGAAGAAGAGACTGGAGAACGGTTGGGGATTCTGTCAACCAGTCAAACTATTGACTCTCCACGCCCGCAGAACCTCTGCGCTTAATTCAAAACGCAAGTCTTTGATTGGGGACAACTCTCAATGCTTGGCGGCTTGCTCATTAGCCTGGGGTCCTTATACCCCCACCCCCCTGTTAAATAAAACACACACCAATGATTTCATTTCTAGGTTTCTGCTCAGGACTCTGAAGAGACCTGGCAAATATATTCTACAGTGCATGGTCTCATTGAAGAAATGCCCCCTTCCTGCTGGAGAAGAAACTTTGTACCTTATTTGTTTTTCCTTAAAACCGCAATTCTTCCACCTAGAAATGATGCAACCAACTGATGCAAGAAGCTCCAAGAAAACCAAATTTAGGACCTCTTATTCCACGGCATATACCAACATTGCAAAACTGACCAGAATGAACCAGGGCATAAGTCATTGCAGACTTATGTCTTCTGACTAAATCTCTGTTTCCGTTGTTTTTAAATTCTTTGTGGGTTGAGTGTTTATTTCTTTCCTCTACTTCATAAAAAAGAAAAGAAAAATTTCTGTCTCGCCTCCGTGCACTAGTTGAAACTAACAATGCCGTTCTTAATGCATAATGAAAAGCAACCGAACAAAAGTAAACACAAACAAAAATACACCTAGTCTTTTTATGAGGCCCCTTACGCATAAGGTCGCTATGGGTCAGTACCGACTCGATGGCAAATAACAACAACACAGATTGTAGGGAGCGCTGGTGGTAGGCATAGCGCTCAGCGGCTAACCAAAAGGTCCGCTGTTGAAACCCACCAGCCGCTTGGCAGGAGAAGATGTGACAGCCTTCTGTAAAGATTTACACCCTTGGAAAACCTGTAGGGCAATTCTCTGTCCTACTAGAGTAGCCATGAGTCGGAAACCTCTCCTGAGCAGTGGGTTTGCTTTGGTTGGTATAGATTATAGAAAAGGACACAATGGAGCGCAAGAAAGACTGCAAGTTCCAGGATGCAGCGCGGCTATTAGCACCCGCCACATCTCTATTGGGAGGCGCACAGCAGGCTGGGTTTTGTAGTTCATATGTGTGCTCCCCGATAGGCCTCTCTGGCGAGGGAGAGGCGGGGCTGGCTTTGTCACGTGGACTCCGCTCCCGCCACCGTCGTCTTTCTCTGTCCCCACTGAAGCAGCCATCTTGCTCTTGCCGCGTGCTGGTGTTTGAGGACCCTCCCTGCTCAGGTGAGACCCCCGGCGGTCCCGCCACTTCACGGTCATAGGCCGCTGCGCACGGTCTCCCCCCACCCCCCCGCCCTCTCCTTCCGACACCCGCCAACCGCTCGGGCTGCCACTTCCGCCGTGGCGCGCCAAGTGGGGGCGGAGGCGGCTGACTTGGCCTGTAGGTTACCGGCGGCGCAGCTGGGGGTCGGCACCTGAGGGAAGGTCCCCAGCACCACAGCCTCCTTTGAGAGCGAGCTGGCCCACACTGTTGCGGTCTAAATCCAGTCCCGGGAGGCAAGTGATTCCCACCTCGGTCCCGCTACTCCCCATTATTCACAACAACAATGCCGCGAGCTTTGTACAGGCTATTCCTTTCCATCTCATTTGATATCGTCAGTGAGTTCATTAAGATCAACAGATAGGGAAACTGAGGTTAGCATCCCTCCCCGATCCCCAAACACTTGGGACGGAACTTAGTTGCCGCGCTCTTCACCTTGTGTGGGCAGTGTTTGTTTACAAGTCAGCCTCCCTCTTTGACACATTTCCCTGCCTATCTTTATAGCCTCATCAACTACCTAATGTCAGAAATAGTTGATTGACCCACAGGCCCGATGTCACACATGAATGGCGGTTTCAACTTCCGTTCCCACGTTCTTTCACTATACTTTAGCTGCCTCTTTGCCAGTAGTAACAATAGTTACCAACCCAGTTGTGACCCATACACTCTGCTTGATCCTTTAACCTTTACCCTTGAAACAATCCTGTGGATTCTCTATTCTTTTACTAGCAGAAGGGGGAAAGCAAGTTCGGAAAAGTAAAATAATTTTACAAAGGGTTAAAGAATTAATCCTGTGTGTAGAACCCTAGTCCTTCTGATTCTTAGGACTAAGCCTCTCTCAAACACCCCCGTAATAACCAGAACTGAACGTTGAAAATTATTTATCTCCGTAGACATATTTGTGAAAGTGTCTATCACAGTAGACGCTTTGTTGTTGTTAAGTGCTCTAGAGTCGGTTCCTACCCATAGCGACCCTATATAGGGTTTCCAAGGAGCTTCTGGTGAGCTTGAACCGCCGACCTTGCAGTTCAAACGGTTTTGCAGTCTGGCGTTAACCCAGTGTGCCACGCTTAGGCACTCAAAAAATATTGATTGTAACATCTTTATTCACACCTTTTCTTGAGTCCTGGAGGAAGTGGTAAAAAGGTTCTTAGATCTCTAAGGAAGAGCTCACTAAAAATGTGGCCATAGGAAGTTACTTCTTCCTACAGGCACTTCCTCCTTAGGAAATGCCTTCTCCCTTTACAGACCCTCATTTCCAATCTTATAAATTAGGGGGGAGAGGGAAACAGTTTTATTTGTCTATAAGTTATACCCGGTTACTGTCAAGAGGTATTTAAAATGACCTCACATTTAACGCAGGAATGATGGGCACAGTAAAGCTTGATTGAGAAATAGGGAACCCAAGCAGCAGATCTTTGCTATCTGTTCCAGATTCTGAATTTGCCATCTCTTCTTGCTGTGTTAGATCCAGTGCTCTTTACTAACTGACTTTCACATACCCCAACCTACTACTAGTAGACAAAGGACCACCCAGACTCCTAGAACTTCCATCCTCCCTCAAACGTGTCTCTGAACCTAGGAGCAAGTTTTCTTAATTCTGTTATCTTGACGGGCCACTATAGAATCTATTCTTTGAAGCACACATTGATTTAAAGAGTTAATTTTGTTCTATCTTTTCAAATTATGTCAGGACTTTTGTCTTGGCTTTCCAACCCCATCTCTTGTAAATTGTTAATTCAAAGTGTATTCTGTAACAAAAGGTTTAGCCTGATTTGTTTTTCTGATATTTTCTCTGAGGAATTCTTTTTTTTTGTTGTATCATTATACCTTTGTGGCCACATTCCTTGAGAAAAGTGGCTATTGATCTTTTTCTGTAGATATTTGAGTACAGAGATTGGAATTTACATTAGCAAATTTAAGTCTATGGTAGAAATGAGATTGGTATACCTAAGGTTGTGCATGCTAATCACACTTCTTATAAAAGTGTTTTTAGCTGCTTGAACATAGTGGTATGGTACTGAGCACAGATTTAAGAGTCACAAATTCTAAATCTTATATAGGAATTGGATTTTATTTGAACTTAAAGGGAAAATGTTGTTAAGTTCATTGAGTAGGTTCCGACTCACAGCGACTCAGTATAGGTAGGGTTTCCAAGGAGTAGCTGGTGAGTTTGAACCATCGACCTTGTGGTACAAACCGACCCTCTGGTCCTGTGATTGTCCTACAGCGCCATACCAGGACTCCCAAAGAAAATATGTTGTTATGTGCTGTGGAGTCGGTTCCGACTCATACAGCGTTTCTGAGGCTGTAAATCTTTACAGAAGCAGAAAGCCTCATTCTTCTTCCGTGGAACAGGTGGTAGTTTCAAACTGCTGACTGTGTGATTAGCAACCCGATTTGTAACTACTATGCTACCAGAGCTCCTTAAAGAAAATATATATATAGCTTAATGCCTAAGTATAGTGCCATAGTACAGAATGATTAGTTATTTTATCTTTGTTTCCTTTTTTCCCCCCCATATGTTGTATGACGGAAACAATATCTCTTTCATATGAGTGATGATTGTAAAAGGGTTGAAAAAGTGGCCAAAAAGGTTTGATAACAGATAATAGTTGCTTATTTCTTCCCTCAGCATCTCAGTAATGTTTTGTTGATCCACAGAACAAGTAAAACAAGACTTTTAACATTACTTTTGTTTATTTAGTGTGGAATGTTATGACCCATTAGAAACATAAGAGCTTATTATCCTTAGTTTAATAGGACTATCACTAACCAAATGAGGATTCATTAATTATATATAATGTTCTTAAAACTTCATAGCTTTAAAAGGCATATTTTTTAGTTTCTCCTTACCTCAAAGTTTTAGTGTTAATGAAGCAGAGATGTTTCTGTGCAAATGTTCAGTGAATTATTTGGCCCTGGATGGTGTGAGAATATCTTGACAAGAGTGACATATTGTATTAGTGCACAATATTGAATGAACCCTGGTAGAGTACTGCAGAATTGCTAAATGTTGGAATTCTGATTCTGATTCCCTATTAGCATACCATCTGACCTTGAATAGAGGATGTGACTATATCATATCTTGACAGCTAGACATCTTTGAGTTTCTTTGTCCAGTTGATTTTATTTTGACTTTTGTTTAAGGTTTGTAAGAAATACAGAAAGTGAAGAAAAAAATCTACTTGACAGTTTTGTTAATAACAATTGGTAACAGCCCTATGCTGTAAAAAAGACTTTAGGAGTAAAAACTGACTTACTGCAGATTTCATAATTGGTTTGATTTTACTGAATGCCAGAATACTGAAAGCTTGTGGGGTGTTTTGTTTTTGTTTTTTTTTTTGGTGGGTCGGGGAGGGAGGCGGGGACTCTTCAAATACATGAATTTGAATCCCATTTTATTTTGTTTGGGTTTATAACTTCCTCAAGAATTATATAAATTTGATTTTTTAAAATATCTGATTTATGCAGCTAGAACAAGTTGTTAATATTAAAAATACAAGTAGTAATAATATGATTGTGGAGATACATATTACAAGTTCAAAAACCCAGAAGGTGTTATTCACATAAGCAGTTATTTTATTTTGTTACCATAGTGACTTTAACATCTATTTCCCCTCCCCCCCCAGGTTTACCAACAGCATGAATCAAGAAAAGTTAGCCAAACTTCAGGCTCAGGTCCGGATAGGGGGCAAGGTGAGTAAGGCACCACAAGAATTAATTAGAGAATGTGATATTACAGGTAGTAGTAATATTTTGGATTTGTGGTCTTTAAAAATCTAAGATCTTTTCTGTTATCAAGATAAACCACATTCCAATATGAAAATAATTTCTCTAGGTCTAAAATATAAATAACGAAGACTGATGGTGTGATGGAAATAGTCATCTTTGAATCCTAATTCTTAACATCTGCTATGTGATATGAGCTATTTTCTCAACTTCATTATCCTCCATTTTCTCATTTATAATACGGAAATAATCCTATATAGTATACTTCTACAGATAAGAGTTGTTAAGTGCCATCGAGTTGATTTCCAACTCATAATGACCCTCTATGGGGTTTCCAAGACTTTAAATTTTTGCAGGAGCAAAAAGCTTCATGTTTCTCCTGCAGAGCAGCTGGCGGATTCGAACATCAAACCTTGTGGTTTACAGTCCAGTGCTTATCATATGGAGCCACAATTGTTGTTGTTAAGTGCCATTGAGTCATTTCCAACTCATATTGGCCCTGCATAGGGTTTCCGAGGAGTGGCTGGAGAGTTTAAACTGCCAACCTTGTGATTAAGTGCTTATCCTATAGCTCCACTGCAAGATAAGAGTGGTATTTATAAAATAGCTAACGTAATATTTGATCTAGAGTGGATGGTACTTAATATGATAGTTATTGTAATGTTGTACTCCTTAGGTAGTGCAAACTGTAGATGTGGTGGTGGCTGTGTTTATGGGCTGTGGAGTAGGTTCCAATTCATAAAGATCCTATGTAGGGTTTCCAAGGCTGTAAGTTTTTATGGGAGCAGAAAGCCTCATCTTTCTCCCAAGGAACTACTGGTAGTTAGCAGCCCAACTAGTAACCACTACGCTACCAGAGCACCTTGACAGTGAGTGTACTCAGTTGCTAATCAAAGGTTGGCAGTTTATATTACCTGGATGTACCCAGAAGACGGAAAACTCAGCGTTGAAAAAATAGGGAGCATAGTTCTACTGTAAGATATGTGAAGTTGAGAGAACAAACAAGATGGCAGATTGGGTGGATGTGAAGTAAAGAGCTCCACCAACAACAACACAGAATACCTGACCAAACAAGCTCAGGGGATGCTCCAGAACTCTGAACCACATATAAAGGAATATTTAGATGGTTGGAAGGCTCACAGCTGGGGGAAATTGTGGCAGAATATTGCTTTCTAGTCCGGGACGCTAGCTGCTCCAGGAGCCGCCATCTTCAGTGAGATCAAGTGGGGGAAGGATCAGAGCTGCCAAAGACGCCTGGCGGAACCGCTGAGATAAAAGGTGTGGACATTCTTTTCTTTTGGTATCTGTTTATTGTCCCTTGCTATCTGCACACCTCCATTCTGGTGACTATAGGGGTGCCTGAGCTAGTGGGCACCCCAGCCCCA
>NW_006408544.1:16702954-16723422 GCF_000296735.1 Chrysochloris asiatica
TATAGTTTTTGGATACATTTTATAATCATTTTTCTGAATTCCTTCTCCGACATATCCAAAGCTTGTCTATCTTCCAGTATGGAGTATAGGTCTCCTTCCAGCTCATTTGCCTCAGTCACTTTATCTGGTTTCTGGACATGTGCAGATATGGTCATCTGCTTCTGTTTTTTGGGCATATTCAGGGGTTATCTGTGGCCTTAATACCCAGATGGGTATGTATTTTAATATTTTTTATGCTTTCTGATTGCCTCCAGGTAGATGTGATCAGGAAATATGCATCCCTTTTCACTCTTCTTCTTGTGAAATTTCAAGATGCCACTGCTGGTCGTTCTGACGTAACTTAGGATTTAATTTTTGGCCTATTTCCTTTTTTGTCTGCTTGTCCCACTATACAATCCCTGTTCAGGCCTTTTTTCTAGTTAGAAACATTTCAGGTCGGCTGTGGCCATTGGTTTTAATTGAAAACTGTCTCTTTAAATTTCGAGGAGATCTGTGCACGTGTATAATAGAACCCTCCGAGGGTGGTGCTGGGGTGCTCACTAGCTCAAGCACCCCAATATTCACCAGAATGGAGTTGCGCAGATACCAAAAGAGAAGAATGTCCACACCTTTATCTCTGTGCTTCTGCCAGGATTCTGTGGCTGCTCTGATCCTTCCTCTGCTTGGTCTCACCCAAGATGGCAGCTCCTCGAGCAGCTGAGCGTCTCAAATTAGAAAGCAATGGATTTCTTGCTTCTGCCACAAATTCCCCCAGCTGTTGTAAGCCTTCCAACCTTCTAAATATTCCTTTATATGTGGTTCAAAGTTCTGGAACCATCCCCAGAGCCTGCTTGGTCGGGTATTCTGTGTTGTTAATGGCGGAGCTCCTTTACTGCACTTCTACCCGATCCGCCATCTTGTTTGTTCTCCCTCCCCATCTCTTTTTACCAGACCCATCTAAACAAGATGAAAACTGTTCAGTGGGGATTCTATCTTCTCCCACACATTTTTTTTGTTTTGTTTTTTTTTAAATACCCTCCATGCATCATCAACCAACCAAAGGGTATACCCTACAAGCCTGACCCCTGGTCGTCAGCACACAGCCCCTCTACCTCTCTGGGTCTAAAGTCCCCAGCTGTTCCATCTCTCCACGTCATTGTCTCTGCCTCCATCTCTGGCATCACTGCTTCTCTGGGTAGGGTCCCACTCTCTGATCTTCTCCCTTGATGGTCCCAGAGACCTCTGCTACCAGGAGTCCTTTAAAACCATAGCTTATATAAAGTCACTCCATGCTTAAAAGTTTATTGGTGTCTTAGTGTGTCTCTGTAGGATCACCACTGGACTGCTAGCTACAAGGTCAGCAGTCAAAACCCACCAGCCATTCCTTGAAACCCTATACAAGGTCTCTATGAGTCAGAACCGATTCAGTGGCACGTAACAACATACTTTAAATTTTCTAGTGGCTTCCTATTGCAACTAGAATAAAATCCAACTCCTGTCCAAGGAATTTTATGTCATCAGACCCTGACTGTCTGTGATTTCATTTTCTTCCTATTTTGTTGTTCGTTCTGTTCTAACCATACTTTCTTGCATTCTCGCTCTGTTCCTTCTGCTTGGATCACTATTCCCTAAGTCTTTTCATGAGTCTCAGCTCATAATGTCATCCCTTCAGAGAGGCCTTCCAGGGACATTATAATGAAGTAGCACTTTGCCCCCACCCAGTCACATCACTGTACTCTGTTTTGTTTTGTTTTTATATAGCCTTTATCACTTTCAAAATTATCCCATTTAAATATTTATTATTGACTTTTCCCTCCCAGTATAATGTATGCTACTTGAAGAACTTGCTGTTTTTTGTTGCTGGATTTTCAAACTCTAGAATATTCTCACATAGTCAGCATTTGATTCTTAATTATGTCATTACTCCCCCACCCAAAGATTCCAAATCACTTTTTATTTTATTGACAGGGATTGATAGGTACTATTAGAAAATACAGTACTGAGTACTGAAGCCCTAGTAGCACAGTAAATAAAGTGCTTGACTGCTAACCAGAAGGTCAGCAGTTCGAACCTACCAGCTGCTCCATGGGAAAAAGATGTGGCATTTTACTTCCAAAAAGATTTACATCCTTGGAAACTGTAGTGCAGTACTGTGAACCAGAAGGTCAGCAGTTCACACCCACCAGCTGCTCCTTGGAAACCCTATACAGGGTTACTGTGAGTTAGAACCTGCTCTTTGGAAACCCTACACAGCGTTACTGTGAGTTAGAACCGACTAGTCAGCCTTTAACAGAACAACTCTGTCCTATAGGGCCACTGTGGGTTTAGGTTAGGGTTTTTTGGTGTTTTTTTTTTTGCTTGTTTGTTTTGGGAACGCTTTCTTTAAAATGTTCAAAACTGGTTTTAAGAGGCACTAAATTGTCTTGGGAGTCCTAGTGTGCATCTGTAGGATAAGCACTGGACTGTTAACCCCAGGGTCAGCAGTTCAAACCCAATAGTCTCTCCTTGGAAGCCCTGTACAGGGTCATTATGAGTCAGAACAGACTCGACAGCTCTTAACAGCAATAAATTGTCTTAAGAGTCTTTTACTTTTTTTTTTTTAAGCAAACAATATTTTGAAACAAAAAGTGGTGTTGAAGTGATAAAGGTTGGATATTGGATAAGAACTGGCTAGAATTGACCTTCAGAAATCTGAGCTAAGCCAACAATCACAACTCATGCAATATTACAGTAACTATTTAGCCAGCAATTTTTTATGTGGATTTCACATAATAGATAGGAAGACAATGTGATTGCAGTTGCCAGATGCTGGACATGCTAACATTTTTGTTATTTTTCAGGGTACAGCTCGCAGAAAGAAGAAGGTGGTACATAGGACAGCTACAGCTGATGACAAAAAGCTTCAGAGTTCTCTTAAAAAACTGGCTGTGAATAATATAGCTGGTATTGAAGAGGTATGATCACTTTGTAAGTTGTTAAATTATGTAGGCAAATAGCACATTCACTAATAATTGTCTAGTCTTCAAGTTAAAACATCAGGTTAGAAGAATCTTTGATAATGTTAATCAGATGTTTTTGGAGGACTGTAGCTGCTTAATTTGCTTTTTGTATAAAATCAAAAGATTGTCAAGAAGATTTTAATAGACAGTTAAGGACTTTCATTGTCCTTTTCACATTTATGTGTATGTGCATATAGAACAAAATTTTGGAATTGCTCTTGAATTTTGATGCAAAATTATTTGTGAGTATTTTTTCTAATAATAGAGAACTACGCCCTGAGATTTTTTTTCAAATAAAGTTGTCTTTTTTCCCCCTAAAGAGCACCTTTCTATTATAAAAATCCTCTGTAATAATTACCATAGCTAAGGGGCCTCTAGCATAACTTTACATTGTTTAATTTTCTTATTATACCCCTTTAAAAAATTATTGGTTCAATTTTTTTCTTTAAAAAAGTCAGCCATTTATTATATTTTGATGATATCACTTGTGTTCAAATATAAGAATAAAGACTGATAACAGTTTCAAAAGATGCTCAAAAATTATAATAAATTATTTGTGATCTGTTATTTAGATTCACCTCTATCTGGTATTTCCATGTTCATTTCTGATAGATACCAGTGCTTACATTTTCACTGTCATAAGTGAGATTTAATTATTTCATTTACTCTATGGAACCACCTCAGTTTTTAATAGATGATTAATTCACATGTGCTGCAAACAGGAATTTGAAATAATGTGAAGGTGGGGATCACTAATAAATAACAGAGTACCAAAGAAATTTAAAGAAACATTTCCAGATACAGGAATGTGTCATTAACATAATGATATGGTAATAATAATAATGTTTTGATGCACCTGTCACAAAGTAGTATTTGTTATTACAAATCATTGTAGTACCTCAAAATTTTAATATATTGGGCTTTACAGGGATCACTTTACAGCTAAGTATTGCTTATAAGTCAAAAGCTCATAATTCAGGTTACCTGTACTAATAAAATAATTGAAATTATAGCTACATGCACTTGTTTTTCAGCTTGAAATGGCAATGAATTCTTACTCTGATAAAGATTAGGACTTCATTTGCAGGTCTTGAAATTTAAGCATTTTATTTACTTTTTTTGGTCTCAGAACTATTGGAAGTTTTTGTATATTATCATTGACCTAAAATAATTTTCGGAGTACTGGTATGGCACTGTGGGCTAATGCGTCAGACAGCAAAGTCATTTGAACTACAAGGTCAGTGGTTCAAGCTCACCAACTGCTCCTTAGAAACCCTAGACAGGATTGCTATGGGTCAGAATCGACTTGACGGCACTTAACAACAACAAAATAATTTCCAGAGAGATTAATCTGGGATAGATTTTTTTAAAACACAAGCATCGTTAAATTCTTTCAAGCCTCTTTTTTTAAAAATCCAAAACTTGTCAAAAAGGAACCAGTTGATCTAATTGTCAGATATAAACTCTGAAAATGTTCAATCTAACCCATTTATATTTAGGCAGTCTGCCCACCTCTCTACTCTCCTATTCCCCCCTCTGTCAATGTCAGCACTATTGACATTTTAAACTGAATACTTCTTTGTTGTGGGAACTGTCCTTTTGTATTGTAGAATGTATCTTCATCTCTATACACTAGATCCCAGTAGCATCCCCAGTCATTTCAATACATTTCTCCAGACATTGTCAGAGATCCCTGGAAAGGAAAATCACCCCTGGTAGAGAATCATTGGAGTGCTTATGTGGTGCAGTGGTTAACATACTTGGCTGCTAACCAAAATATTTGGAGGCTCAAATACACTCTTATACACCTCAGAAGAAAGGCCTGGCAGTCTCTACTTTAAAAAAAAAATTATCCATTAAAAATCTGCAAAAAAACTGTGTTGGGGCCATGTCTGCCTACACTAGCTTCATAGGGGGAAAGAGAGCCCTGCAGTCTCCGTACTGCTCAGGCTAAGTATTAACAGACTCCTTTAATCAGTCTGTAAATGTATAAAGGGCACATTCTGCAAGCTAGCCTCCTGCCCATTGGCACACAGCTTTACTCAGTCCATGGGCCTAGAGACCTACAGCTGCTCCAAGTAGCTACCTCTACCACCTCCTCTGCTGTTACCACTTTTCTAGGTAGGGATCTCATTCCACCCATATTCTTTCTTGATGGACCTGGGATTGTCTGTTCCTGCTTCTGAGATGGCTCCTTTTAAACCTAACTGAATAGCCAAACTAACCAATCCCAGCCTTAGAGTCCTGTACTCTCTGTTTGCATGGTCCTACCCATTCACTTGGGGATTAAGAAGACTTTGGAAAGAAAAGCCATATTAAGTAAATTCAAGGTACTACAAAACCCTATCGGATTACAGTTCTCTGACACACACGATGTCACCATGATTTGGAATCAACTCAGTGATTTGGACAAACACTGCTTTAGAGAGAAGGAAACTATACTTTTCTTACAATATAGATTTAACTTTTATTTATGTAATCACTACTAGTATTATGAGCTATTAATGTAATATTTCCAAGGGCATATTTTCGTTTTTAATCTTTGTTTTGGTTCAGATTAAGAGGCCTTTATGATCTTACTATTAATATAACATTTAGTGAGGGTTTGCCCTAATTTTATACATGTTTTACATTGAAATAAGGAACCGTCTTTTGTCTCCTCGGGGTGCAGTAGAACTTGTTAAAATGTTGTGCTGAGGCCATAGTATTGTAGTTGAAATTGTCATAGTATAGTGCTTGATGATACCAAAACCTGTTGCAGCTCAGAATGCCTCAAGGCTTTCCCGACTGTCGATCTTCACAGAAGCAGACTGCCACAGTTTTGTCCCACAGAGCAGGTAGTGAGTTCCAACTACAGACCTTTTGGTTCACAACTGAGAGCTTTAAGCAGTGCACCAGCAGGTCTCCTCTACTTCGTGATAGTCAACACTTACTGAACAGCTGTTGTTAGATGCTGTCGGGTTGGTTCTGACTCATAGTGACCCCATGTACAACAGAACTTATACAACAGAACATATACAACCACTGCTTGGTCCTGTACCGTACTTAAATTTGTTGATATTCTTGAACCCTTTGCTGCTGCCACTGTGCCAGTCCATCTCGTTGGGGTTCTTTCTCTGTTTTGCTGACCTTCCACTTGACCAAGCACGATGTTTTTCTCCAGCAATTTGTCCCTCCTGATCACATGAGAGACGAAATCTGGCCATCCTAGTTCCTAAGAAGCATTCTGTCTATACTTCTGATGTAAATTTGTTTGTTCGTTTAGCAGTCCTTGGTACTTTAATAATCTTCTCCAACACCGTAACTCAAATGCATCAATTCCTCCACTGTCTTACTTTTCCTTATTCGCTGTCTAACTTTCACATGCATACGAGAGTACTTATAATCCTTGGCTTGGGTCAGGCACACTTTAGTCTTTAAACTGACATCTTTGCTCTTAAACAGTTTAAAAAGGTCTTGTGCAGCAAACTTGTCTAATGTGCTAGCTACATCGTTTAATTTCTTGACTGCTGCTTCCATGAGTGTTGATAGTGGATCCAAGCAAAATGAAGTCTTTGATAATTTCAATCCTTTCTCTATTTATCTTAATGTTATTTCTTGATCCAGTGGTAAGGATTTTGGTTTTACTTACATGGAGGTACAACCCATACAGAAAGCTCCCTTAGTAAGTATTTTAAGTTCTCTTCACTTTCAGCAAGCAAAGTTGTATCATCTGCATATCTCAGGTTGTTAATGAGTCTTCCTCCAATCCTGATGTCACGGTTTTCTTAATATAATCTAGCTTCCCGGATTATTAGCATAAAGATAGAATAAGTATGGTGAAGGAATGCAACCCTGGCTCACACCTCTCCTAATTTTAAACCATTCAGTGTTTCCGTATTTTATTCGAACAGCTGCTTCCTGGTCTATGTACAAGTTCCTCGTGAGCACAAGTAAGTGCTCCAGAATACTCAGATTTTGGCAATGTTGTCCATAGTTTGTCATGATCCACACAATCGAAATCCTTTGTGTAGTCAACAAAGCATGGATAAACATCTTTCTGGTATTCTCTACTTTCAACCAAGATCCATCTGACGTCAGCAATGATATCCCTTGTTCTGTGTTCTCATCTAAATCCAGCTTGAACCTCTGGCAATTCCCTGTCAGTGTAGTGTTGCCACGTTTTTAAATTATCTTCAGCAAAATTTTACTTGCATGTGATATTAATAGTATTGTCTAATGACTTCCACATTCAGTTGAGTCATACATATTGAGAGGCATAAATATGGATCTCTTCCAATTTGTTGGTCAGGTAGCTGTCTTCAAACTTTATTAACATAGATGAGTGTCTCCAGGACTGTATCAGTTTGTTGAAAGATTTCAACTTGTATTCTATCAATTCCCAAAGCCTTGTTCTTTGTTATTGCCTTCAGTGCACCCTAGACTTCTTCCTTCAGGATCATGGGCTCTTCATCGTATGCTATCTCATGTAAAGGTTGAACATTGACCATTTCTTTTTGGTACAGTAACTTATTTCTTCTGTCTTCTTTTGATACTTTCTGCATCATTCAGTATTTTGCTCATAGGATCCTTCAGCATTGCAAGTTGAGACCTCAATCTTTTTTCAGTTCCCTCAGCTTGAGAAATGCTGAACACGTTCTTTCCTATTGATTTTTTAACTCCAACTCTTTGCACATTTCATTATATTTGACTTTGTCGTCTCAAGCTGTCCTTTGAAATTTTCTTTTGAGTTCTTTTACCTCTTCCTCCTCATTTCTCTATTTGCTCTAGCATTTCTGAGTTGGAGAGCAAATTTCAGTGGCTCTTCTGCCAACTGTTTTGGTCTTTTTCTTCTTTCTTGTCTTCTTAATGACCTGCTATGATTCTTCTTGTATGATGTTCTTGATGTCATCCCACTTTTCTGGTCTTCAGTCATTAGTGTCTAATTCATCAAATCTGTTGTTGAGATGATCTCTAAATTCAGATGGAATATGTTAAAGGTTATATTTTGGCTCTCATGGGCTTGTTTTAATTTGCTCATATACCTAAACTTGCATATGAGTAACTGATGATTTGTTCCATAGTCTGCCCCTGGTCTTGTTTTGACTGATTACATTAAGCTTTTCCACCACCTCTTTCCACAGATGTAATTAATTTGATATCTGTGGATTTCATATGGTGAGTTCCATGTGTATAGTTGTCTTTTATGTTGTTTATAAAGCTCTTTACAATGAACAAGTCATTGGTCTGGCAAAATTCTTATCATGCAATCTCCAGCATCATTTCTATCACCAAGGCCAGATTTTCAACAACTGATCCTTCCTCTTTGTTTCGAACCTTGGCATTACAATCACCAGTAATGATCAATGCATTTGGATTGCATGTTTGATCAGTTTCAGGCCAAAGAAATTGGTGAAATTCTTCAGTTTTATCTCACTGGCTTTAGTGTTTGGTGCATAAATTTGAGTGATAGTTGTATTAACCAGTCTTCCTTGTGTTGTTGTTAGGTGCCATCAAGTCAGTACCGACTCATAGCGATCCTATACACATCAGAACGAAACACTGCCAAGTCCCGGGCCATCCTCGCAACTGTTTCCACTCTTGAGCTCATTGTTGCTGCCACTTGGCCAATCCATCTCACTGGGGGTCTACATCTTTTTCTCTGACCCTCCACCTTACCAAACATGATATCCTTCTCCAGCGACTGGTCCCTCCTCCTGACAATGTGTCTGAAGTATGATAAAATTTGGCCATCCTGGCCTCCAAGGAGCACTCTGGCTGCACTTCTTCCAACACAGATCTGATTGTTCTTTTGACAACCCATGGCACTTAACAATATTCTCCTCCAACACCATAACTCAAAAACATCAATTCTTCAACGGTCTTTCTTATTCATTGTCCAGCTTTCACATGCATGTAAGGTTATTGAAAATACCATGGCTTGGGTCAGGCTCACGTTAGTCCTCAAATTGACCTCTTGGCCTTTCAACAGTTTAAAAAGGTCTTGTGCAGCAGATTTGCCTAATGCAATATGTCGTTTGATTTCTTGACTGCTGCTTCCATGAGTGTTGATGGTTGATCCAAGAAGAATGAAGTCCTTGACAACTTCAATCTTTTCTCCATTGATAAGAATGTTGTTTATTGGTCCAGTGGTGAAGATTTTTGTTTTCTTTACATTGAGATGCAATCCATACTGAAGACTGTGGTCTTTGATCTTCATCAGTAAATATTTTAAGTCCTCTTCACTTTCAGCAAGCAAGGTTGTGTCATCACACACCTTTCTTAATTTTAAACCATTCAGTGTTCCCATGTTCTGTTCTTACAACTGCCTCTTGATCCATGTATAGATTCTTCATGAGCACAATTAAGTGTTCAGGAATACTCATACTTTGCAATGTTGCCTTCCTTGTAGGCCTATGAATATTATCATGTCACAGACGGTGTTGTATTTCAAGATAGATCTTGAAATACTTGTTTTGATGATGAATGCAATGCTATTCCTCTTCAATTTGTCATTCCCAGCATAGTAAACATTGTGATTGTCAGAGTCAGAATGATCAATACCAATCCATTTCAGCTCACTCATGCCTAGGATATTGATGTTTATTAGTTCCATTTCATTTTTTTGGCAACTTCCAATTTTTCTAGATTCATACTTTGTACATTTCATGTTCCAATTATTAATGGATGTTTATTGCTGTTTCTCCTCATTTTGAGTTGTGGCCCATCAGCAAATGAAGGTCTCAAAAGCTTTACTCCATTCACATCATCATGGTCAACTCTACTTTGAGAAGGCAGTTCTTCCCCAGTCATATTTTGAGTGCCTTCCAACCTGAGGGGCTCATCTTCTGGCACTATATTTGACAATATTCTGGTGCTCTTCATCAAGTTTCAACATTCAGTTTTCTGATGCTGACATTGTTCCACTACTATTCATAAGGTTTTCATTGACTAAATAATTGGAAGGAGTCCCATCTCTCCTTGCTAGTCTGTCTAGAATCTCATTTGAAACCTGCCCATCATGGGTGACCCTTCTGGTATTTAAAATACCAGTGGCATAGCATCCAGAATCCCAGCAACACACAAGCCACCATAGTTCAACAAACTGACAGACAAGTGATGGTCTATGTATATAGATATATGTGAATATATACATGTTATCCCTGTGGGTTAATGCGCCAGACTGTAAATCTGTTTGAACTGCAAGGTCAGCAGTTCAAGCTCACCAGCTGCACATTGGAAACCCTATACAGGGTCACTATGGGTCTGAACCAGCTTGAAGGCACTTCACAACAACAACATCTCTGTATATGTGTGTGTGTGTGTGTGTGTGTGTGTGTGTGTATAGCTATATAAGAATAAGTAATTACTGTTTTCTACCTTTATAGATTAGCTGTAGAAAAAGCATATATATAAACATTATTAACAATGGAAGGTAGTAACTAAAATTCCAGAGTAATTGAATCTAAGATAGTTTTAGGTTTTGTTTTTTTTCTTGATTTCCCTCTTTCTGATACTGATATTTTGAGAACAAAGATATATGATTTATTATATAGCCCTTTACAGATTTAAAATTTTATTAAGGGGCATATACTATATATAACCTGGTATGCTCAAACATAGCATTTTGTGTTATATTTTAAATGTTAAGTGATGTTTAGTTGATTCTGACTCATATAGTGACCTTGTATAGGGTTTCTGAGGAATGGCTGGTGGGTTTGCACTGCCAACCTTGTGGTTAACAATCCGATGCTTATTCTACAATGCAATACCAGGAATCCATATTTAGAGTAGAGTTTTTTAAAAAATCAAATAGATTTTTTAAGGAAAATGATAGGACACTTTTGGTGTGAAACAGTTTCTTGAAGGAAAATAAAAGAAGCTACTGCATTGAATGTATTCATGTAAACAACCAGTTCTCAAAATCACTGAGATATATAAATATACAATCAGTTGTCATTATTCACAATAGTTGTATCCTATAAGGAATCCTGGTGTAGTGCTGTAGGATAAGCACTGGACTGCAAGGTCAGTTTGAACTGACTCAGCCATACTTAACAACAATTCTAAAGTTGCTGTGAACGTGAATTAGTGAATTCTGATCCCATTACTCCAAGGGAATATTCAAAATTTGGTGCCTCAGAGGATCACATTTTCATCAGCCAATTATTACATTAGCTTATTTTATGTGTTTTTTCTTAAAGACATCTTATTTAACATACATTGTTCATTAACATTGAACTCACACCCAACAGCAATTATAACTTATGCTTGAATAAAGCTTACCTAACAAATGTATTTTCTCCACATGGCTTATATCATAGCCTTGTGCTTTGGAACACTTGACAGCACTATACTTACAGCCCATTTTAAACAGGAAAATCAACAAAAAGCACAAAAATGTAAAGGACACTTTTGTTTACATTATGAGAGTTGAAACTAGAAGGCAGAGTATTAGTTTGTTTCGTCATAGCTGGAGACATGTTCATGGGAACTCAATTTTTTTTTTCATCAACTACTGAATAGGAATTACAAATAAATTTTAGCAAGTAAGTGAATTCTTTAATAGGGAATCAAGGAACAATGAGAATGTATTTACTATGTGTATCTTAGAGTAGAAAATAACATGTTGGTTACAATTTTGTTAATTTTACTGTGGAATGTCTTAAACTTATTATAAAGTGCTAAACTCTGAGGACTCTTATTATCTTTTTAGGATTTTCCAGTTTAAGTAAAGTCCATAAAAACTTGAAAAAAGATACCAATACCATTCAAACTCACCAGTCACTCCTAGGAAACCCTATATAGGGTCACTGAGTTGGAACTAACTCAATGGCGCTTAACAACAACCACTGTAAAATAAAAATATATTAATGTTTTGTGTAATTTGGGGTGAGGAGTAGAGAGATCATTGGCAGGTTTCAAAAACTCATTAATGGGCCTTACCAAGTAAAGTTCAAGTTTAATTTTTTTTGTTTTTTTCTTAAATGTTTTATTGTGAATTATGTGATAGTTTACATGGGAGAACATTAGTTTTACTATCTTATATCGTCTCATTGCCATGGTTACAATCCCCTCCTCAAGTTTAATTTTTAGGCCTTTATTAGTGATTCTTTTTTTCCTCCAAAAGCTGAGTTTATATTCTCTTCAGAAACAGAAAAGTGGAGAATTGTTTTGATTAAGACAAGCTTCTCTGGTATTTTATGTAATCATTTGAATTTATTGATTTGGTATAATCAATTATAATCATAAATAGATTTCTTTTGCTTTAAAAATAAACAAGGGCTGAGCTACAAGGATTGAATGTGAAGACACTGATTCATGGGAGTGTGTATAAAGCCCACAGTCCTCAAAATCGACATCCCTCAGCCTTACACAGCCCCAGACATTAATGTACCATATTTCTACAGATCTGTTCTTTCACACCATTAAAACATAGGAAGAAGGCAATAAAACATGAATTTTCTGATAAACATTTAAGTGCCATTAGATACAGAAAACGAGTGGCAGTAAAGTTTGATGTTAATACAGCTGTTGTACTCAGAACTGCAGGTAGCTGGCCTAGTGTGGAATGTCAGATACAAAAGATAACAGAGCAGACAAATTTAGCTTTACCGCTCCTTTTAAACTGAGTGGGCAGTTATAAGCAAGAGCTATAGAATCAGTTATAACTTGATGAGTCTCCCCTAGCCATTAAAACTTACTGCTGTGTAAGAATAAAGCTAACATTATGTTCACTGAAAAGATGACTGTGGTGACTTATATATGTGCCTTACTCAGAGGCCAGAAAAGGCAGGGGTTGTTTATTTCATAGCAGCATAATGACTCTCTACCCAGCAACTGCAAGGAGTGACCTAAAATGGCCCTGGGTTCTGTAATGTAAGTTGGGCTGGTCTCAAAAAATCAGAACTATGGGAAAAGCTAGGCTGTTTCTAAATCTTTAGATGAGGCCTGATATGATTTTAGAATAAATTGTATAGGAAGTATCCATTTATTCCGCATATTTGAGTAACCGCTTTATGCTGGACATTGAGAGTACTATATCTAGTAAGGCATAGTCTCTGATCTCAAGGAGTTCATCTCCTAATATGTTCAAAGATTTACAAACATAGTTATTTTACAAGACAGTTCTATATAAGCACAGTGTGCAAAACCACCTTAAGTTTTCAGAGAAAGACACATCTGACCAGAGTCTTTAATAAATGGAAATTTGCAAGAGGTAGGAGAAAGATACTCTTCTAAACACTGAGAACAACATATGTAAATGAACTAGGCAGAAAACAAAATGTTTTCTGGTGACTAAAAGATACTTTTCAGTATTGTTAGGGCAAAATATAAGAGCAAAAGCATTCAGTGTTTTAGATTAGAGTCTCAAAATGCCTCTTTCTCCATATTTCAGGTAGCATCCTTTGCCTTCAGCTACCTTTTTTGATTACTTTGATTAGTTGAAAAAGGGACCTGAGTGCTGCAGTAACTAATAACTTGTGTTCAGTTGTCTGTGCTTTGTTCTTAAAAAGAGAACAGATTATTGATTTAGATCAGATAGTAGTAATATCACTTGAAAGAAGTCAAATCTCCATTTGAAATGCATACTGATTGCTTTATGATTATAACAAGATCCTCATCCCATCTTTTGCCTGAAAGGATTGAGGAAATGTGTAACTGGTATTTGTAATAACTTTTGCTCAAAAGTCTTATATATTGTTAACATTTTCTCAGTAGGGAGAAAACAAAGTTAGATAAAAATTAAATGTTTTGAGTTTTTTTTGTTTTTTAACGTCTATTCTCTCTATTCCAAAATTAACTAACCTTTTTACCACTTTCTGGATCTTTCTGTTCATTAAGATCTATCTCTTATGCTATTCCATTTATAACCACCATTAATAAACGTCTGAATTAGAAACCTTGCTTTCACACTAAAACAATGTTTCAAGCTAGAAAGATCTGTAAGATGTCAAGCATGACTTAATGAACATTTAGCCTTTAGAAGAGAAGCTTGAACAGAAGGAAAATTTGTTGATGTGTTTATTGTTTTTGTCCTCATGTTAGCTGAATCTTTTTTTTTTTTAAGCCAATGAGATGTATACCATCCATGTGTCTATCCTGTTACTACTTTGCATTCTCCATTTGACCTGTGGTCTGAGAAAATAATAATCTGTCAAGTTTTTGTGTGACCATAGAATTAAAATTTTGATAGTCAAGTTTTTATGTGACCATAGAATTGAATTTTGATAGGCAAATAAATGTTTTAGGAATAAAATTACATAGAAGGAACCTAATGTACATTTGAAAAACTTAGATTCCAAGTCCTGGCATTTTACATAACCAGCTATTTGTCATTGGATATGTTACTTACACAAGAATTCATGTCTTCAGTATTTATTTTTATAACATAAAAAGACTTAAACGAAAAGACCTGTAAGTTCAACAAATATATGACTTGAATTTTTTTTGAACTGTATTGATTTTAAATGTCTTGTACTGTATACCTGTAAATCAAAGACCATCTTAGATTCCAGTATTTGACTCTTTATTAAATCTTATGATTTGCTCTTGATTTAGAAAATGTAGTTATAAAATCTTCAGTCTTTTCCCATACTAAAATTGTGATTCTAAGATAAGTTCAGAATAATATCCCACTTTATATCTAAGTCACCTTTCTCAAGTCCTCTCTTCCCAGAATTTCAGTCACTTGAATGTTAAACTTTTCTATCTGAACTATCATCTTCAGAATTTTGTAATTTTTATTTTTCTAAAGTTAATATAAATTCTCTTATAATGCAGTGATATAAATATTTCTTGAATGTTTTCTGTGTATCATATTAATAGAACTTTAAATATAATAGTGAGAGGGGAAAGATAATAGAATTGAAATTGTGTTTTTTGTGAGGAAATTTTGCAAGTTATTTGTGGGATTTAGTTATCATTTCCCAGGGAATTTGCCTTTATTTTCTCTGTGTTCCAGGTCTTGCCTGAAATTTAGAAGCCCCTTTCTTCCCCTTCCTTTCTGGTGCTGTCTGTCAGTGGTGATGATCACCTTTGAGGAAGAAAAGCTCACTTCCACTGACCATGGAGAACACTCAGCATCTCTGCTTGATTGTGGCAAGGGCAGTTTTTGGATGGATCATGAAATGCTTCTAAAGTAGCCAAGAGTTAACTCTCCTATCCTTTTTATATAATAAGCATGTTACCACCAAGGTAACTTACTCAATGGATCAACCTTAATCTTACACAGTTGGAATCACTTTACTTACACACTTAGTTTATGCAAATTCAGCTCTATCAAAAAACAGAGAGAGAGTGTGTGTACAAATGAAAGAGAAAAACACCAATTTAAATAGCACGTATTCAGCCTTTCCATTTCAGTAAGTCCCCAACAATGGGTGACATAAAATCCATGGAAAGAATGTGTGAATTATTTAAAATATTTCCCGATTACTAGGTGGCTAGGTAAGTGGTGGGGACAGTTGCTTTGACATTTACAAAGGTTATAGAGGGCTGTTGAGGAACTGACAAAATCCTCTACAGAGGATAAAATGATGAAAACAATTGGAATTTTTGTAAATTTAGTAAGTATCCAAAGAAATGAAACAAACATCTGAATGATTACATTTCTGAGTGTTCTTTATGGGTTTTTCAGTGGTTATTTTAATCCTACACTATTTCCC
The DNA here is from genome assembly GCF_000296735.1 of Chrysochloris asiatica. Taxonomy (NCBI): domain Eukaryota; kingdom Metazoa; phylum Chordata; class Mammalia; order Afrosoricida; family Chrysochloridae; genus Chrysochloris; species Chrysochloris asiatica. Next base: position 16,718,580 of record NW_006408544.1, read on the forward strand.
AGTATACTGCCATACCACCAAATGATAACTGCACCAGATTTCTTTGCTAGTATAAATTGGATAAGATAATTGGAGTCTTGGTGTGGTGCTGTGGGTTAACATGCTGAGCTACAAAATTGGTTTGAACTGCAAGATCAGTGGTTCAAGCTTACCAGCTGCTCCTTGAAAACCCTATACATGGTCGCTGTGGGTCAGAACTGACTCGCCAGCACTTAACAACAACAGCAATGGATAATTTCATTAAGAAGCCACTTGGTTAATAATTCCATTTTTTAAAAAATCTGTGGGCATGAATTTCCTTCTCACAGTAAAAGTCTTTGAATTTAAATGTAGATTCTATAATACAGTGACTATTTGTGCTATCTACTTTTTTTTTTGCTATCCATGACCACTTTTTACTGATAATTATTATCTTGGAATTACACGACTACCAAATAAAAATACCGTATTTTTTTTTTAAGATACTGCTTTCATTGTACCAAATATGTGAACTATATTTTTGTTCTGTGATTTTACAGGTGAATATGATTAAAGATGACGGAACAGTTATTCATTTCAACAATCCCAAGGTCCAAGCTTCTCTCTCTGCGAACACTTTTGCAATTACTGGCCATGCTGAAGCCAAACCAATCACAGAAATGCTTCCTGGAATATTAAGTCAGCTTGGTGCTGACAGCTTAACAAGTCTAAGGAAGTTAGCTGAACAGTTCCCAAGGCAAGGTAGGTATTTCAATTTACTACTTCTTTCCTACCTTAATTAAAGAACCTAATACATGGCACTGTAGCATAAGCTCTGGACTGCTAACCACAAGATCAGCAATTCAAACCCATCAGCCGCTCCGTGGAAACCCTACACAGGGTCACTGAGTCAGAACCAACTTGATGATAGTTTAACACTAACAACAACAGTACTTTAAAAGATGTCCCATTTTAAAGTGAAAAGATTTGCCTGTATTTAGATTTTATGTTTTATAAAGTTCATTTGTATGCTTGACAAAATTTTTAGTTTATTTCTTTAAAATTATGCAGTGCTGCATATAAAATATTTGGATACATTTAGGTATTTAGGTATTTGGAGGGCTTCAAAATTCATGAACAATGGAATTTTTTCAGTCTGTTTGAAACCCCCTCATAAAATGAGTTAAAGAAATAAAAAGGAAAGTACCAGGACATACAAGCCATGTTTTATAAAAAATTAATTTGATTTTCACTTTGATTAGTAACCATTAGAAAATAATATTACTAAAAACTATACCTTTAAACTTGTTGATTATACTTCAGATGGGGCAACTTAAGTTCTGAATTTACAAAACAATTCTGGTTTCATATGTGTCTTGTGACCTCTGAAAATCAAAATGCTTAGACAGTATTTCAGTGCCTATATCTAAACACTTTCTTATATTACAAGAAGTAGGAAATCTTTAATACTAATTTTTAACTTGGAGAAATTGGCCAGTATAAATCAACTATAATGACTTTTTGTTTAAACTCATCTTTTTGCATATAAATTATTTAGCTTTGCTGCACATTAAAGTTGCCAGCTGTACTTAGTGTATATGTGACTAAGTTAAAGTTTTATTGACTTCAGGTTTATTTTAGCAAAAATGTTTAACTTTTGCTGAGCAACTATGTGAAATTTGGAGAAAAAAAAAAGTTTTGACAGGAATAAAAGGATAAGCAGTGCTAAAAGTGTTCTGTAAAAATCTTTGTTCTCGATGATTAATATTAAAATAAACTGTTTGTAGTGTTGGATAGCAAAACACCAAAACCAGAAGACATTGATGAGGAGGATGACGATGTTCCAGGTAAGTGACTTAGTTTTTAAATTGTTAACATACTATTTATTACATTTCAGTCATTGCATAGATGCATTTTACTTTTGATGAATGCTCCCATGAATTTAAATTGATTCACATTGATGCAAATAAGAACTAATAAAGAATGAAAGCCCTCTCATTTAGAACTTAGAATCAAAACTTGTCACACAGCTCTGCTGCCTGCATTTATTATATTGAAATTGCTATGATTATAAATTTGCATAGTCATTATTATAACCTTTCTGTGATAGACATAAGATTGCTGTTCATTTTAGTAGTCTGCATAGACAAATAAAAGACTAATTGATGTTTCCTTGGGAGTACTGTCTTAAGCAGATAAATTATTTTTAGTGAAATCCCACTAGTTCATTTCTGCCTCTTCTGTATGCTTTTTAGACTAATTCTAGTAGCAACAATTTTGCTTTTATTGAGGTTATTGTTACCTCTTTTTCTTTTCTTTTGTATTCTTTGACACAGTCGCTTTTTTTTTTCTCTTCTAGATCTCGTAGAAAATTTTGATGAGGCATCAAAGAATGAAGCGAACTAAAATCTTTTCTGGTTTTTGGAAGCTGGCATGGACTAGATTTAACAAGTCAGCTATGTGGTTCCAAAGTTTTACAGACACGGAGAACATCACCTGTCACTAGTTCAGTAATATAAATATTTTGTATATCAATAATGCTGTTTATTCAGCAGTTTTTGGTCATTTGATTTTGCATTTTGCACTTCCTCCCGGGATCTAATCTTTTGGTCAAAATGCGAAGTATCGTTGCATTTGAGGGTGTTTTTGGTTTTTGATTCTTGGTTTTATTGTTTTTGGTTGGGGAGTTTTTGGTGTGTGTATGTATGCGTGTGGGTGTGGGTGTTCAGTGGAGAGCAAATTGGAAACAGTCCTATTTATCCTTCCCTTCTCCCCAGTAGAAATAAAACAAATCTTTACATTTGTTACTTTTTATTCTTTTTCCAATACACAAAATTACTAAAAAGCAAATATCCTGGATTTTGAATCAAGAGATTTTACCATTGGAGGTTTGGTTTTAATTTGCTCAGTTAACTACCAAATTTTTGATACTTTTCTCTGCGTTTAAAATGTAGTAAGATATTTTACCATCAGCTTCATGCTGAAGTAATGGGTATTGTATCTTTGGTGCAGTTACCTAAGATTCATTTACCTAACCAGACCCAGAAGAATTTCTTTTAGCAGCTTTTTTCCTTTCTTTCTAATTCCCTTTTTCTCTCTCTGTTTGGTTTCGCAATGACAATAAGGTCAGCCTTTAGTAATGCTCTTTCCATCTTCCACTTAGCCTGAAAAGAATGATCTCCATAGAGAGCTAAGTGAGTACCTAATCCCTCACTCTGTAAGATTTTGCTTCCTCATCCTGAGAAACAACAGCTCCATACTCAACTTTTTATTTCCCCTTCATTTTACAGTTTGGTAGATTTCGAACTGGAGTAGTTAGCATGTGCTTGCTAACTAGTTTTATATCAGCCTTACCCTATAACTTCACTGTTCTTAATAGCAAGTATAAACACGCCTCTTTTTCAGCAAGGTTGAAATTGTTAATGTCCTTTTGAATCAGAAAAAAATAGGCCATAGACTCACACTTTAGAATGAGACAGACATTCTATAAAGTGGTATTGGCATCAGGAGGATAGTTTCAACCACTGTCCTACTCTTAGTCTTGGGACTACCTCTGGGTTGGATCTTACTATTATAGCTGCTCACTGCATCCCTCTTGCATGCTTAGTGTAATGCTTTAGGGGGAACACGGGGTAAACACAGTATTTATTTTTTTCACCTCCTTTCAGAGGACTTGGAGGTAAGTTGGATTCATTCATTCAAGTTTCCCTCTTGCTGTCTGATGATACAAGCTTGCATTTTGCTCTATCAGCATTTGTTATATCCAATAGTTAAGAATAAGACTTTAAAAAAATCTTGTTTTCTGGCCCATAATTAAACTAACTATGGCTTAACTTTGCAGCATATCAACTTTTGTTTTAAGCTAGATTCTTTCTTTGATATTAAAAAGTGCAAGACTAGCACCATATCATGAAATCTTTAAACAAAGAAGGCACAGCTCTTGTGTTTTTTTTCATCCAGACACCTCAATTTATAAATTTGTTCATTTTTCCTGTTATGTTTTATATAATATATGGACTTAACTACAAAATAAAATTACAGTACAGAAGAGGATAGTATTTCCTCTTATGCTTCTCTCATTGTTGTCTATGAAATTTCCTCCTTTTGTATTTCCTCACTACTTCCCACCCCACAATGATTTTTAGTACAGTCACTATTTGAAATAATGCCTAATCCATTGTCAAGTCAGTAACTCTGCATGCTCAATACAGCTCAGAATGCTTTTCTCCTGATGATTCCTAACCAGCATGTTGTGCAGCAGAGAGAATAAGAGAGGACAATTACATGGTCAAGGACATACAAGAGGGAGATAGTGTAGGAATGAAAAAGAGACTCGCCACAGAATCAGAAGATTGAATTCTCATTCAGATTTTGTCTTTAATTATGTGACATTGAGAAGGTCATCTAGCTATTTGAGTTCATTTAAGTCAAATGAGATGTTTTAAACCTAGTTCTACTTTTACAGTTATGTGAATCTCATTTCTCAAAATCCTCAAAGAGGCAATTTTATCATCTTTTAAGATGTTTGTTTTTATCCATATCCATAAAACATTTTTGTGCATATGATTATTTTCCCTTTGAATCTCATTTTAGCTATTCTCCCATGTATGTTCTGGCCAGTATTACCTTTTGTACTGTTGACAACTCTTAATAGCTAGTATGTCATATAAACAATGTGCCAATATTCCTTTTTGTTTCATATTTTCCTAACTTACCCTTTTCCCATACTAAGCATATTGAGGTCCTGACCCAACCCAAAGAAATGTTCCTACTCTCACAGTAGACAAGCATAGGGTAAGAGTAAGTATGGGTTAAAGTGGAATTTGTAGTGTTCTTGGCATAAATATGAATTATACATATACATATATATGTATATACACACACA
>NW_006408544.1:16724342-16726287 GCF_000296735.1 Chrysochloris asiatica
GTGCATAAGGTTGCTATTTGTCAGTACTGACTCGATGGCACCTAACAACAACAACATTATATATATATATATATATATATATATATACATACACATGCTTTGGGGCTAATTCAACAAATACCTGCCAAAAATTGATTCATGATCTTGATTATCGTGGTTAATCCTTTTTAAGTTTCTGTATGACTCATTTATTTGGGAGAAGTCCAAAGTAAATATTTGGGCCACTAGTGCTCCTTTGCCATACCTCTGGTGTAACAGTTTATGTCCCTGAGTTGAAGAAGATCAATGCGCAGGGATCGAGAATTCCAAAGGGCACACTACTCCTGGCTCTTTGATAGTAGTGAGATCTGTGTTCATGTTAAAGCCGCGTTGGAGTACCAAGTTTTGATAATCACAGTTAATTCTGCTATCAAAATTATTAATTACCCTATCAGCATCTTCTCCCACCTTTTCTAACCCAGACCCATCAAGAAAAAGTTTGGTGGGAGTTCTAAGGACTATGGATAGAAGAACCATATGAAGTAATCTGTAGTGCTCCTTGTGAATAGTGCAGCATTGACTCTGCTTCCTGAGCCTTTCCTTGGAGTCAAGTAGTGTTCCACAGAGCCCCCATAATGACAAAAGTGAAAATGAAAGATGATTAAAGTGAGTCCTGGTATGGCACTATAGGATCAGCACTGGACTGCTAACCACAAGGTCGGCAGTTGAAACCCGCCAGCTGCTTCTTGGAAACCCTATACAGGGTTGCTATGGGTCAGAACTGACTCGACAGCATTTAACAACAATAACATCATCTCCCAAGTTCCAGTAGAAAGTTGCTTTTGGAGATCAGAAAGCATAATTCTAAGTACTGCTAGACTCTATTCTACACTACCACTACTTCATTATGCTACTCTGTCACATTCAGTTTGCCTGGATTACTGGGTAGCCTTCTCTTTGGTCTTGCATTTGATTTACTCTTTCCAGTACACTATGTGCAGGAGCCAAATGAATATAACATTCAAATCTAAGTACATCATAGCCATGCGTTATCCTCCAACATAACATTTTGTTTCATGCTTCCATTCTTTTCTATGTGTTTTTATTGTACTGAAATACAGATTTTACTTTCTACTTTTCCATCTAGATCTTGAGAACTTTGATGACAGAAGTCATTTTATATATCTTTTGTCCCTAGCATCTAACATAGTGCCCAACATGTAGTCTGTATTCAAGATCTTAATAACACACTGAATACTAGTATTGAATACTAAATTATTTCAAACAGCTCACTGAGGCAGATACTATAATCTCACTTTAAGGAGGAACAAAAAATGGTTTTAGGAGATTGCCTAGGTTGTACAGCTAAATGAGGGGAGGATAAGATTCTAAATTAGTGAATTCAGTTAAATTCCAGTCTAAACTTCATTCCATGCAGCTCATTTTCATTATTGAATGAAAATTGTATATGTGGTCTCTCCAGACATCATCAAATTCACATGTACACACAGTCCCCTAGGTTACAAGCATTCAACTTGCATACAACCTGTAGAAACATACCAACCTATTAAAAATTATAGATACCTATAAATGGTTCATGGAATCCTGGTATGGCACTGTGGGTTAATGTGCCAGACTGCAAACCCATTATAACTGCAAGGTCAGTGGTTCAAGCTCACCAACTGCTCCTTGGAAACCCTATACAGGGTCGCTGTGGGTCAGAACCGACTCGACAGTACTTAATGATATAATGGTTCATAATAACAAACAGGTGCTACTTTAGAGCATGCATCAAAACATTACTGTGCTATATTAATGTTTTTTATGCACAGAAAGGTACACTATGAAGGTAAGTTAAAAAGTAAAAGCAGCAATGAAGCAGCAAGCTAAGCCCTACAATGTTCAGTGGACTTCTGTGGACCCAGTTGGGGACCTGGTTGGCAAGCAGTGTAAAGAGGCCTGAGGA
>NW_006408544.1:16727202-16741557 GCF_000296735.1 Chrysochloris asiatica
GGATTGGAACCATGGCAATGAGATGATATACGATGGAATGAATGTAAAACTAAAGTTCTCCCATGTAAACTATCATATAATTCACAATAAAACATTTTTTTAAAGTATTGATATAAAATCATGGACACCTTTTATTAAACAAAAATATCAAAATGTGAAGCTGTTGTTTTCTTGACATAACCTTCCATCTGAGTCTAGATACTAACGAAGGTAGTGCTTTCTTCTCTCTAACCCTTTTCCCAAAGAATTCTGCATTCTTCGATTTACACTGCATAAAAACAGCTGTTTTAGCATCCTTGACAGACTAGAATGCTGTTTGTTTTAAGTGTTCTTTGAAGTTTGAGAGAAAAAAGTCTGAAGGAGCACCATTAGGGCTGTAGGTTGAATGTAGTAAGGTTTCCCAACAAAATTCTTACAGGACAGCCCTTGCTACCCTCAAGATTGAGCACTTGCACTGGGGGTGGGGGTGAGGAATCCTTGGTGTAACCTTCTTGGTCTTTTGCTAACCACTGCAGTTTTCTATTTTCTTAAACTTTATAATAATCCCCCATGATCCTCCTGTGTCCTTCAGGAAATCTACCAAGATGATTCCTTTAGAATCCAAAAAACAGTCACCACAGGCTTCTGAATATTTAGTCACTGAAAATCTTAGGAATAGCTGTGGAACACTGTCAGCACCAGATTATTAAATATTGAAACATGATGAAGACCACCAGAATATTGTCAGATATAGTGCCAGAAGATGAGACCCTCAGGTTGGAGGGCACTGAAAATGCTACTAGGGAAGAGCTGCCTCCTCAATGTCTACTTAACGGTGATAACACGAATGGAGTAAAGTCCTAGGTACCTTCATTTGCTGATGGGGCACAATAGAAAAGATGTAAACATCCTTTAATAATCAGAATATGGAATTAAGCATAAGGAAAATTGGAAATTGTGAAAAATGAAATGGAACGCAGAAACATCGATATCCTAGCTGTTGGTGAGCTGACATGGACTGATAATCACATAGTTTATTATATGCCAGAAATGACAACTGAAGAGGAATGGCATCACATCATCAAAAAGAACATAATCAAGATTTGTCATGAAGTACAAGGTTGTCTGTGATCGGATACTACCCATACGCCTATAAGGAAGACCACTTAACACCATTATTATTAAAATTTATGCATCAACCACTAAAGCCACTGTACTAATCCATCCGCTGTCTTTTTTTTCTCTGACCCTCCACCTTACCAAACATGATATCCTTCTCCAATGACTGGTCCCTCATGACAATATGTCTGAAGTATGAGAGATGAAGTCTGGCCATCCTGGCTTCCAAGGAGCACTGACTGTACTTCATCCAACATAGATCTGTTGGTTCTCTTGGCAGTCCATGGTTCTTTCAATATTTTCCTCCAACACCATAACTCAAATGCATCAGTTATGTGGTCTTCCTTATTCACTGTCCAACTTTCCCATGCATATGAGGTTATTGAAAATACCATGGCTTGGGTCTGGTGCACTTTAAGTCCTCAAACTAACATCTTTGCTCGTCAGCACTAAAAATGTCATATGCAGTAGTAGGTTTGCCTAATGCAATAGTTTGCTTTCTTGATAGCTACTTCCATGAGTGTTGATGGTTGATCCAAGCAAAATGAAGTCCTTGGCAACTTCAGTCTTTTATCCGTTGATAAGAATGTTGTTTATTGGTCCAGTGGTGAGGATTTTTGTGTTCTTGACATTGAGATGCAATCCATATCAAAAGCTGTGGTCTTTACAACAGTTAAGTATTTTAAGTAATTTAAGTCTTCTTCACTTTTAGTAAGTAATGCTGTATCATCTGCATGTCACAGGTTGTTAATTGGAGTCTTCCCCCAATCCCAATGCCACATGTTTCTTCATAACACTGAGCTCTCAGATTATTTGCACAGCATACAGGTTGAATAAGTATGGTAAAAGAATATAACCCTGGCACATACCTTTCCTAATTTTAAACCATTCAGTATTCCCTTGTTCTGTCCGAACAACTGCCCCTTGGTCCATGTGTACAGGTTCCTCATGAGCACAATTAAGTGTTCTGGAATACTCATACCTTGCAATGTTGTCCATAGCTTGTCATGATCCACACAATCAAAAGCCTTTGCATGGTCAGTAAAGCACAGGCAAACCTCTTTCTGGTATTCTCTACTTTCAACCAAGATCCAACTAATGTTGGTAATGTTATCCCTCGTTCCACGTCCTATTTTGAATCAGGCTTGAATCTCTGGAAGTTCTCTGTGAATGCATAGTTGCAGCGATTTCTGTATTACCGTTAGTAAAACTTTACTCATAGGGGGAGATCAGTGATCTTGTCCGATGATTTCCACATCCTGTTTGGTCAGCTCTCTTTGGAATGGACATAAATACACATCTCTTCCAGGCAGTTGGCTTACAAATTTCTTGGCATAGATGAGTGAGTGCCTCCAGTGCCACCTTACTTTGTTTGAAAGATTTCAATTTGTGTTCCATCAATTCCCGGTGACTTGTCCTTTGCGATTGCCTTCAATGCACTTTGGACTTCTTCCTTCAAGATTATTGGCTCTTGATTATATGCTACCTCTTGAAATTGTTGAACATTGACCATTTCCTTTTGGTTCAGTTATTCTGTGTATTCCTCTCAAATGGCTAATGATCCTGAACACTTCTTCATATGTTTGTTGGCTGCCCAAATGTCTTCTTTGGTGAAGCATCTGTTCATGTCCTGTGCCCATTTTTTAATTGGGTTATTTGTCTTTTTCTTGTAGAGGTGTTGTTTCCTATAGATTTTAGAGATTAATCCTTTGTCTGACATGTCATTGCAAAAAACTTTCCCTAGTCTCTGGGCTCCCTTTTCACTCTTGGTGAAATCTTTTGATGCACATAAGTTTCTAACTTTTAGTATGCCCCAGTCATCTATTGTGTCTTCTGTTGTTTTGCATTTTTTGCAATGTTTGATAGTCTCTGTGTCCATGTATTACAATCCTTAAATTTGTCCCTATTTTTTTCATTGATAATCTTTTTGTTTTGGGATTTATATTTAGGTCTTTAATCCATGTTGAGTTTTGTATATGGTGTGAGATATGTGTCTTATTTCATTCTTCTGCATATCGATTTCCAGGTTTGCCAGTATCATTTGTTGAAGAAACTGTCTCTTCCTCATTTAATATATTTTGACCCTTTGTCAAAGATCAGTTGGCTGTATGTGGCTGGATTAATTTCTGGATTATCAATTCTGTTCCATTGATCTATGTATCTTTCATTGTACCAATACCAGGCTGTTTTGCCACTGTGGTCATGTAGTAAAATTTGCTTATCCCAGGACTTGTTCCCTTCCATATGAAGTTTGTGGTCTTTTTTTTCCATCTCTTTAAAGAATGTTGTTGGAATCTGGATTGGGATTGTGTTATATCTTGATTGCTTTTGGTAGTATTGACATTTTGACAATGTTAAGTCTTCCCATCAATGAGCATGGTATGTTCTTCCATTTTTGTAAATCTCTTTTGTTTTATTTTTTTGTAGTAGTGTTTTGAAATTTTCTTTGTGTAGGTCTTTTGCTTCTCTGGCTATATTTATTCCTAAATATTTCACCCTTTTGGTGACTACTATAAATGGTATTGCTTCCCTAAGAGCTGTCTTTATTGATATAGAGGAATTCATTTTTGTTTATTGATCTTATACCCTGCCACTTTTCTGAATCTTCAAATTACTTCTAATAATTACTTTGCTGAGTTTTTGGGATTTTCTATGTATAGGATCATATCATCTGCAAATAGAGAGTTTTACTTCTTTGCCAATGTGAATGCCTTTAATTTCCTTTTCTTGCCTTATAGCTCTGGCTTATACGTACAACACAATATTAAATAGGAATGGTGATAAAGGGTATCCTTGTCTGGTTCCTGTTCGTATAGGGAATGCTTTCAGTTTCTCTCCATCAAGAGTGATGTTGACTGTTGGTTTTGTGTATATGTCCTTAATTATGTTGAAGGATTTCCCTTCAATTCTTATGTTGTTCATTGTTTTTACCAAGAATGGTTGTTGGGTTTTATCAAATGCATTTTCTGCATCAATCTATATGATCATGGGTTCTTTTATGTTGTTTTATTTATGGTGGATTACGTTGGTCACTTTTCTAATATTGAACCATCCTGCATTCCTGGTATGAATCTCACTCACTTGGTCATAATGTATTATTTTCTTTTGATATGTTGTTGAATTCTATTGGCTTGGATTTTATTGAGAATTTTTGCATTTATGTTCATGAGGGATATTGGTTTATAATTTTCTTTTTTAGTGATGTCCTTCCCAGGTTTTGGTATGAGAGTTATGCTTGTTTCATGAAACATATTAGGAATTTTTCCATCCTTTCCTACATTCTGGAATAGTCTGAGTAAAATTTGTATCAGTTCTTCACTGAATGTTTGGTAAAATTCACCAGTAAAGCTGTCTGAGCCTGGACTATTTTTGGTTGGTAGTATTTTGATGATATGATCAATCTCTTCTTTTATTATATGTCTGTTTTCTACTTCACTCTGTGTAACTTGTGTTTTTCCTAAAAATGTATCCGTTTCCTCTAGATTTTCAAATTTGTTGAAGTACAACTCTTAATTGTTATTGTTGTTAGGTGCCATTGAGTTGGTATCGACTCATAGCGATCTTATGCACAGTAGAATGAAACAATGCCCGATCCTGGGCCAGCCACACTACTGTTGCCACACTTGAGTCCATTAATGCTGCCATTTGGCCAATCCATCTCATTGGGGGTCTTCCTCTTTTTCTCTGACCCTCTACCATACCAAACATGATATTCTTCTCCAGCAACTGGTCCCTCCTGACCATATGTCCTAAGTATGAGAGACGAAGTTTGGCCATCTTTGTCTCCAAGGAGCACTCTGGCTGCATTTCTTCCAAAGCGGATCTGTTGGTTCTTTTGGCACCCCATGGCACTTTCAATATTCTCCAACACCATAACTCAAAGCATCAATTCTTTTCAATTGTCTTCCTTATTCAATGGTCTTCCTTATTCACTGACCAGCTTTGGCATGCATATGAGGTTATTGAAAATACCATGGCTTGGGTCAGGCACACCTTAGTCCTCAAACTGATGTGTTTGCTCTTCAACACTTTAAAAAGGTCTTGTGCAGCAGATTTGCCTAATGCAATAAATATGTCATATGATTTTTTGACTGCTGCTTCTGTGAGTGTTGATAGTTGATTGAAGAAGAATGAAGTCCTTGACAACTTCAATCTTTTCTCCTTTGATAAGAATGTTGTTTATTGGTCCAGTGGTGAGTATTTTTGTTTTCTTGACATTGAGATGTAATCCATACCGAAGGCTGTGCTCTTTGATCTTCATCAGTAAATGTTTTAAGTCCTCTTCACTTTCAGCAAGCAAGGTTGTATCATCTGCATATAGCAGGTTGTTAATGAGCCTTCCTCCAATCCTGATGCCACGTTTTTCTTCATAGAACCCAGCTTCTCGGATTATTTGCTCAACATACATGTTGAATAAGTATGGTGAAAGAATACAACCTTGTCACACACCTTTCTTAATTTTTCATGTGTTCTCCAGCATCATTTCTATCACCAAGACCATATATTCCAACTACTGATCCTTCCTCTTTGCTCCCAACCTTCACATTCCAATCACCAGAAATGATCAATACTTCTTGATTGCATGTTTGATCAATTTCAGATTGAAGACTCTGGTATAATTCTTCTATTTCATCCTCACTGGCTTTAGTGGTTGGTGCGTATATTTGAATAAAGTGGTATTAACTGGGCTTCGAACACTTGAATAACAACACCTCTGGTCACCAGATAGCAAATGAATAGAAAGAAAAATGATGAAGAAAAGTAATAATTGCACCTTTGTCTCTGTAAGTCACAGGCAGATTTCTGCAATGGGAATGCTCTCTTGGCCTCTCAGATTGCTCACCCCCATTTAAGTGGGCTGTGGCAAGTCATGTTGGCCGTCCCAAATCAGAAGTTACCTCCTTTCTTCTGTTTAAATTCTTTCTCCCAGTAAGCACTCAACCCATTTATTTATTCCTTTATCTGAAGCTTAGAGTTCCAGGATAGACCTCTGAATATGTTTCATCTGGTTTTCCATGTTTTTGCTTAAGAAGGTCTGCACAACCTTTCTGCATAATCTGCCATCAAGTCCTGCCTCTCCTGTATGATATTATTGATGTCATCTCATAACTCTTCTTTGATAAACAAAAAAAATTCAAATTACTAACATCAGAAATGAAGAATGCATGAAGAAAAGCATGAACATTTACTACCTGCCTTAAAGGGAGTTATTACAATATGAACAACTGTACACCAGCAAATTTGACAATTTAGATAAAATGTACAAATTCCTAGACTATAAATAATAGCTCATTTTGGAATTGCTATTACAAGAAGAAGGTTAGGAAAGAAGTCAGTTTGGTCACTTTTGAGAACTTCCTGTGAGGACACATTCCTAGAAACACACAAATTACCAACACTGACTTAGGGCTTGAGAAACTCTGACTAAAGTTATAACAAGAGTGAAGCAGTAATCAAAACCTACCCAACAAGAAAAGTCGAGGACAAGATGACTTCACTAATTAATTCTGCCAAACATTTAAAGAGGAATTAATCCCAATCCTTCTCAAACTTTAAAAAAAAATAGAAGGAACCCTACCACATTGGTATGACACCAGCATTACTTTGATGCCAAAGCCTGACAAAGATACAACAAGAAAATTGCAGAGCAATATTCCTTATGAATATAGATGCAGAAAGCCTCAATAAAATTCTAGCAAATCAAATTCAGCAGCATATTAAAAGAATCATAAACTATGACCAAGTGGGATTAATCCCAGGAATGTAAGGGTGGTTTGACATTAAAATCAATACACTACGTTAACAGAACAAAGGAAATGAGCCACAGTATTATCTCAATTGATGCAGAAAAGCATTTGATAAAGTGTAATATTCTTTCTGTATAGAATATACAAAAATCAACACAAATGGATCAGAACTACATGTTAAGAACTAAAATTATGAAACTCTTAGAAGAAGAGAGAGAGGGAAAGCTTCATGGCCTTAGATGTGGCAACAAATTCTTAGATAAAGGCACTAAAAGCACAGACAATAATAAGAAAAAAATAATTGTCAAAATTTAAACATTTTATGTGTGAAAAGACACTATCAAGAAAAAGAAAAGACAACCTACAGAACGGGAGAAAGTATTTGCAAGGTATATATATATATATATATATGATATGAAATTAATACCCAGTATATATAATGAGGAGTCCTGGTGTGGCGCTGTAAACTAAGGCATCAGACTGCAAAGTTGTTTGAACCGCAGTCAGTGGTTCAAGCTCACCAGCTGCTCCTTGGAAACCCTATATAGGGTCACTATGAGTCGGAATCGACTCGACAGCACTTAACAATATATAAAGAACTCCTACAACTTAACAATAAGAAAACAATTCAATTAAAAAATAGAAATAGACATTTCTCCAAAGATGATATACAAATGGCCAATAAGCATATGAAAAGATGCTCAACCTCATTAGTCACTTGAAATTCACTGCCACTGAGTAGATTCCAACATACCTGTTAAGAAAATAACAAGTGCTACTGAAGAGGATATGGAAATTGGAACGTTTGTCCATTGCTGGTAGGAATATAAAATGGTGCGGCTGCTGTAGAAAACAGTTTGGAGGTTGCTCAGGAAAGTTAAACATAGGACTACATTATTGTTGCGTGCCATTAAGTCAGTTCCAACTCATAGCGACCCTGTGCACCACCGAACAAAACATTGACTTCCTGTGCCATGCTCACAATTATTTTTATGTTTGAGCCCACTGTTGCTACCACTGTATCAATCCATCTCATTGGATGTCTTCCTCTTTTTTTTTTTCTGACCTTCTACTTTACCAAGCAAGGAGCTCTGGTAGTGTAGTGGTTACAAATCGGGCTGTGAACCACAAGGTCAGCAGTTTGAAACTACCAGTTGTTCCGTGGAAGAAAGATGAGGCTTTCTGCTCCCATAAAGACTGACAGCCTCGGAAACCCTGTACAGGGTCGTGATGAGTCAGAACTGACTCCACGACACATAACAACAACAGCAACAAAATTTTACCAAGCATGATGCCCTTCTCCAGGGACTGGTCCTTCCTGACAACATGTCCAAAGTATAAAACACAAAGTCTCAACATCCTTGCTTCTAAGAAGTTTTCTGGCTGTACTTCTTCCAACAAAGATTGGTTTTTCTGGCATTCCATGGTGCTTTTAATATTTTTATCCAACACTGTAATTCAAATTAATTGATCCTTCTTCAGTTTTCCTTATCATTGTTCAACTTTTACATGCATATGAGGCAATTTAAAATACTAAGGCTTGAGTAAGGTACACCTTAGTCCTCAAACTGATACCTTTGCTCTTTAGCACTTTAAAAAGGTCTTTTGCAGCAGATTTGCCTAATACAATACATTGTTTGATTCTTGATTGTTGCATCTATAAGTGTTGATTGTGGATCCAAGCAGAATGAAGTCTTTAAATACTTCAATTTTTCTGGGTTTAGCATGGTGTTATTTACTGGTCCAGTTATGAGGATTTTCATTTTCTTTTATGCTATAGTCTTTGATCTTCATTAGTAAGTATTTCAAGTCCTCTTTGCTTTCAGCAAGCAAGATTGTGTCATCTGCATAATCCATGTTGCTAGTGAGTCTTCCTCCAATCTTAATGCTGTTCTCTTCTTTATATAGTCCACATGATTGAGTTATTTACTTAACATGTAGATTGAATTGTTGTTGTTGTTAAGCACTGTTGAGAGTCAGTTCCGACTCATAGGGACCCTATGTAGGGTTGCCAAGGGACGGCTGGTGAGCTTGAACCACTGACCTTGTGGTTCAAACTGATTTTGCAGTCCAGGGCATTAACCCACAGCGCCACACCAGGACCTCATAGACTGAATAAGTATGATGAAAAGATAGCAACCTGGATGAACAAACACCCTTTCTGATTTTAAACCACGCAGTATCCCCTTGTACTTTTGGAATGACTGCCTTTTGGTCTATGTACAGGTTCCACACGAGCACAATTAAGTGTTCTGGAGTTCCTGTTCTTCACAGTGTTATCCATAGTTTGTTATATTATACAATCTAATGCCTTTGCAAAGTCATTAAAGTACAAGTATACATCTTTCTGATATTCTCTGTGTTCAGTCAAGATCCATCTTATGTCAGCAATGATATCCCTAGCTCCGCATTCTCTTCTGAATTCAGCTTGAATTTTTGGCCATTCCCTGTTGATGTACTGCTGCAATTCACTACAGGTGAAAGTCTTGAAATTACATCCACAATATGCCAGGGACTCAGAGTAATCCATCTACTGCATTGCATCAAGTCACTGTGTAGTCCAACTCTAAATCTCTTAGACTTTCTGGGACCACTCCTGGTGCCAAATGTCAAAGGTTAGGTTCCCTAGAACTAGACCCTGCAACAAGGATTCTTGTACACATGATGTATTGAAGGATTTACTCTTAGGAAAAAGAGAGACAGGAAAAATAACATAAAGCAGGAGAGAAAAGAAAGAATATATATTTGAAAACTAGCTTCAGTCTAATCCCACAGAAAAGCTCTGAAACAAGAATTGCACCCAGAATTAGTTCCTTGAGACATGGGACTATGTCAGACAGCATTGTCTGGGGTCTTCTCTCCTCTTCCCTTGCCCACAAGTGAGGGTAATTCTCCAAAAAGGGATCAGCTGTGAGTTGCCATCTGTCAACATTGGAATAGTTGGGAGGTGGGCTCGGCAGCTGGTGAAAAAATCTAAATGGGGCACCAATAGCATCCATCATAAAAAAAATATGAATTTTTAATATAGAGACCAGTATACATACAGCTGTCTTATTATCTTCAAATAATAATGCACATTTACAATCCTTCACCCAGAAATCCAAATGCCAACTAAATTCACATCACTTTTAAACTTAAAATACATTCTTAATCAATTTAGTACAAGCACTGTAGAATTACAAATGGGTGCTGCCTCAGACTCAGCTTGGGGGATGTTACTTACACACTATGTGTTACCTATTACATTTTTTAAATCCAGAGGATTCTTTATTCTGAAACAAATCTGGTTCCAAGGGTTTGGGATACAAAATTATGGCCCAATTTTTGGGGCTATGTTTTGTATGGCCCAGTACAAAACAACCATTTGTTAATGTACCAACATTTACATATTTATCAAAAGTAATCCTTAACAACACTGCTTGAGAAATTTGCTTTCCCCCTTTTTCAAATAAGCAATCACAGAAGCACAGAAAAAGGTTAACCTACTCATGGCCACAAGCTAGTGAATGGAAAAGTCAAATCTATGGGATTGCAAATCTGTTCCTTCCTATTACCCCAATGTGTCTGCAAGTGAAGTCATTGGTAGTTCATGTAATGGTATTACTTGTGATCAATATGTGATGTTTTATACAAAGCACTGTGACTTCTACGAACTCTGCTCCCTGAACATGTTTGAAATTCCCTAATTGTAATGACTTTAATGGCCTTTCCAGCACCTGAGATTCTGTACAGTTCTATGAATTCTAAACACATTGACACTGGAAGATTATTACCATTGTTATTGAACATTTATGGAGGGTCTGATTTGTGTCAGCCACTGTATTTCAGTCTTGCACAAAAATGAGTTTCCTAATTTCCTTAACCAGCATTCATTCCTCTCACAGAATAATTTGCATGGGGTTGAGGAAGATCTCTTAAAAACAACATGGCCAATTGGAAAGAATGAGCTTGGGAATTAGACCTAAATTGAAATCCAGTTTTTGCTACTTTATTCATTTATGAGAGTATATTATTCTAGGATTTGGAAGGAAAGTTGCTCTTTAGATGTCAGGTTCCTATTTTTCTACACTGAACATAATATATTGGATTTTCATATATGTCTTCTTAATTTTTGCAAATATATACCAAGAAAAAAAAAATCAAAGTTCCCTCTGTTTTGTTTGTTTCTATATACAAAAAAAATTTTTTTTCTTTCCAAAAAAATACAGGAGAGAGCATTCATATCTTGTGTATGCATTGGGGTTATCTTGGTTGGGAGCCCAGGGAGCCCAGGGAGCAAGAATCCAAGCCATAGATAAACTTGCCAGTGGTTTCTTCAGTAGAGCTCTCTTGCTATCTGCCAGAGGCACTGGTTACCTGTACAAGGGTCACTTAGTCCTGACATTCATAAAAGGTACTAAAAAATTTCTAGCTTGCCACTTGTATTTTTCTGTCCTTTTTCTCTCTTTCTTCATGCCCTCAAGAGATTGAGGGTCATTTTAGGGTAATTATAAAAAAGCAGAAGAGCAAAACTCATTTGGTGGTTGTGAGAGTAATTTCCTTAGTCATTTAAGGACATTAATTATTCTCTTATCGCCTAGGCCTAATAATGGAGTACTGATGTGGTGCTGTGGATTAATGTGCTGGGTGGACTGCACGTTCACTTTGAACCGCAAGGTCCACAGTTTGAGCTCACCAGACGCTCCTCAGAAACCCTGTACAGGTATGCTATGAGTCAGAATTGACTTGAAGGCATTTAACAACAACAGGCCTAATAATAAAAAAGGAGTACTGGTATGGTGCTGTAGATAAGTTCTGGACTACTAACCTCAAGGTTGATAGTTCAAACCCACCAACAGCTCCTCAGAAATGCTATGTAGGGTCGCTCTGAGATGGAACAACAACATATATATTTTGAGGACAAAAGGAGCCCTGGTGGTATACTTTGTTAAGAATTGGGCTGCTAACCTCAAGGTCACCAGTTCAAACTCATCAATTTGTCCAAAGGAGAAAGTTGAAGCTGTCTGCTCTTGTAAAAATTTATAGCCTCAGAAACCCTAAGGAGTTCTACTCTGTCCTATAGGGTCATTATGAGTTGGAATTGACTCAATGGCAGTGGGATTTTGTTTTATTATTGTTGTTGTTAAGTGCTGTTGAGTCCGTTCTGATTCATAGCAAACCTGTATAGGATTTCCAGGGAGCAACTGTTGAGTTCCAGTGCTTTATCCCACAGTGCCACACCAGAACTAAAATCCAAAGCATAATCTTGTGAAATATTTTACAGCCTTGATTGTGCTCTAGTCCCCAGAGCAGTGTACAATAATGACAGCTACTTTACTAAACTACATAGTCTCGTTTTATGTCACCAATGGTCTTGCTCATTTAACTAAATTTAAGTTTGGCCTATTTTCTTCAGTTTGCATCTCTTGAACCTCAGGCACTTTAAAAGGCACATTTTGGAGACAAAATAGTCAAAGAAGGAAGTGCACTGATACAGTATCTAGACACACACACACCTTCACCTACCTTGAACCCCTCCTTTCTCCCAAGTTCAAGGCGGATCCAGGCATTCTTCCCCTCTGGATGGCTGTGTCCTTTTGGGTCCTCTAGAAATCAGACACCAAGACAGAGATAAAATGCAACCAGTTTAGAGAACAAACAAAATGGCGGATCTGGTGGAAGTGTAGTGAAGAGCTCCATCAGCAATAACACAGAATACCAGACCAAGCAGGCTCAGAGGATAGTGCCAGAACTCTGAACCATATATAAAGAAATATTTAGAAGGTTAGAAGGCTTGCAGCTAGGGGAATTTGTAGCAGAAGCAAGAAATCCATTGCTTTCTAATTCAAGATGCTCAGCTGCTCCCAGAACCGCCATTTTGGGTGAGACCAAGCAGGGGAAGGATCAGAGCAGACACAGATGCCTAACAGAACCATAGAGATGAAGGAAGAAGAATGAGAAGGGAACCCCATGTCATGATCACATCTACCTGGAGACAATCAGAAAGCATAAAAAATACCAAAATACACACCCTTCTAAGTATTAAGGCTACAGATAACTCCCGAATATGCCCAAAAAACAGAAGCAGATGACCATATCAGCACATGACCAGAAACAAGATAAAGTGACTGAGGCAAATGAGCTGGAAGTAGACCTACACTCCGTACTGGAAATGCCTGAAAAATAATTCAGAAAAATTATTATAAAATGTATCAAAACACTATACAATGTAGTTGAGAAAAATAAAGAAGAAGTCAGGAAAGTGCTACAGGAATAATAAAATAAGATAAATACAGCATTGGAAAACAATTCAAAACCTACAGAAAGAGGTCCAAATGATTAATAATAGAACATCAGAAATGGACAGTACACTGAAAGGGCAAAGGAGTAGAATTGAACTAGTGATCTAGAGGATAAAGCTCTCAACACTACTAAGATAGAAAAAAAATCTGAAGAAGGCCTAAGATTCATGTTGGACAACATGAAGAGAAATAACTTAAGAATTATCGGCATTCCAGAACAGGAACAATCACACAAGTCCACAGAGGAGATACATACTTGAAGAACTTCTGGACAAAACCATCCCTAACATCCTGAAAAGCAAAAAGATGAGCATTCAAGAAGCTCAACGAAAACCAGAAAGGATAGACTCTAAAAGACAATCAACAAGACATATCATAATCAAGCTCTCCAAAATCAAAGATAAGGACAGACTCCTGAAAGCAGTTAGGGAAAAGAGAACTGTAACATACAAAGCAAGCAAATCAGATTAAGCTCAGAACACTCAACAGAAACCATGCAGGCAGGAAGGCAATGGGGAGACATATATAAAACCCTGAAAGAAAAAAAACTGCCACCCAAGAGTCCTCTACCCAGCAAAGCTGTCAATCAAATACGATGGTGTAGTCAAAACATTCCAGGATAAACAGAAGCTAAGGGAGTTTGTCAAAGCCAACCCTGCTATGAAAAACATCCTAAAGGAAGTTTTGTGGACTGAGAACCAACAAGAACTGACAACAACTAGACAATGATGTATGTGGCAGCATCACCCTGAACTCAGTCGACAAATGAAAGAGTCAAGAACAGACTAAAATTATTAGAACAGATGATCTGGGAGGTCAGTCTATAATCAAAACAATTACAATGTGAAAGAAGGTAAACACAGAGGAACAGAGATCCAGGTGGTGGGAAGGTCAGGTAGATTACAGGATAAAATAGACTCTTGAATGGAGGGAAGAATTAATGGAATATAAGGTAACCATAACAATGGGGTTGGGGTGTGGGGTTTAGTTCGGGTGTTGGGATGGGCAATACAAGAAGGGGGAGGAGGCAGAAGAACAAGACAGATAGCGGAACACTGAGACAGGATTGCATGGCCTAAGTGGGACAGAGGTGAATAGTGATGCATGCTCACCCTTGGAACAACAGGGCTCTGGGATACAGGGATCTAGGTATAGCTTGAATAGGGGAAATGATACTAAAATGCTTGACTGTCTTATGAATATTAGTTTCCCTTGCCTACTATTGTAAA
>NW_006408544.1:16747106-16747755 GCF_000296735.1 Chrysochloris asiatica
AACAACAACAAAGTAGGATTCATCAGAGACTACAAATCAGAAATTTACAATGCTCTTCACCTCTCTGAGGCTTTGCCCCTTTCAGAATAAAACTCAGCCAGTATCTGTACATAAATACATTCATCATGAATTTCAGTACATTTTTAAAAAGCATATTAATTTTGTTAAAGTACTCTTTTTCTAAGGGGCTATGTGTTAGTCTATGTCCTCAAAGAGGCAAAAATGATTTTAATCAGTTAAGCATTTTATTAAGAAAATAAGGAAGGAACTTGAGCAGACGGAGAGAGCTATCTGATTGCCTTGCAGTCCTTTCACTGATTGAAGGAGAGAGAGAGAGAAGCTGGGTGTAAGTGTATTATTAGGTGCTTATGTGCCATGGAATATATTTAAGGTCACATTTTGGCTCTCGTGGACTTGTTTTTATTTTCTTCAGCTTCAGTTTGAATTTGCATAAGAGCAATTGATAGTCTGTTCCACAATCTTCCCCTGGCCTTGTTTTGACTGATGATATAGGCTTTTTTCAACATTTCTTTCCACAGAGGTAGTCAGTTTGTTTTCCATGTATTCCATCTGGTGAGGTCCCTGTGTATAATCATCTCTTATTCTGTCTAAAGAAGGTATTTGAAATTAACAAATCATTGATTTTGCA
>NW_006408544.1:16748825-16760168 GCF_000296735.1 Chrysochloris asiatica
TAGGTAAATCTGCTGCAC
The DNA here is from genome assembly GCF_000296735.1 of Chrysochloris asiatica. NCBI lineage: Eukaryota > Metazoa > Chordata > Mammalia > Afrosoricida > Chrysochloridae > Chrysochloris > Chrysochloris asiatica. The sequence continues at coordinate 16,748,844 of NW_006408544.1, forward strand.
AAAACCTTTTTAAGTGTTAAAAAGCAAAGATGTTAGCTTGAGGACTAAGGTGTGCCTGACCAAAGCCATGGTATTTTTTTTTTTTTTCCCAGCAAGGGAGCAGGAGATATAATTAACATACAGAAATCAATATCTTTCATTCATACACAAACAATGAAAGAGGGTAGAATAATAACAAAAACTGCTATTAAACACAGCTGTCATATATAGCAAGGAGCTCCAGTAGCATAGTGGGTGACGAGTGGGCTGCTAGCCACAAGGTCAGCAGTTAAAATCCACCAGCTGCTCTGTGGGAGAAAGATGAGCCTTTCTGCTCCCACAAAGATTTATACCATAGAAATCCTACACAGGGTAGCTCTGAGTCAGAGCCAACTCCATGGCACAGAAACACCACCACCATTAAATATGGAGTTTTGCTGTGGTTTTGTAGGATAAACACTGGACGACAAGGTCAGTTTGAACTGAAAAGTTTGCAGTTCAAACTCAACAGTCATTCCTAGGGAACTCTATACAGGGTTGCTATGAGTCGAAAGCAACTCAACGGCACATAGTCACCACCATCATTATATATAATTATAGTGTGGTGACTCCATATGATAAGCACTGCATCGTGAACCACAAGGTCTGAGGTTCAAGTCTGCCAGCTTCTCTTCTTTTTTGTTTGTTTTATTATGAATTATGTGATAGTTTACATGGGAGAACATTTGCTATTCATTCATCCTATCATAATATCGTCTCATTGCCACAAACCATGGTATTTTGTCGTGTCCACAAGTGGCTATACTCTATGACCCACATGAGAGATTAAACCCAAGTACGGACAATGGGAGATTAGCAAAAAAGAAAGACATAAGACACAAAATGAAGATAGTAAAGTTGGAACCAGGTGGGACACAGCACTCTGATGAAGATACTGTGACACAGACCTAGATTCAGCATTTTTATTATGTACACAAATCAAAGGAGAATGCTGGGGGCAGGGAAAAGAGTGCAAAAAACATCTGGTGTTATTGACGCATGCAGTAAGTGGGATTTTATCAGAAGAATGTAGTTGCTAGGGAAACAGAGATAGGACCACTAGATGTTTTTGCAGACTTGAACTGAAGGTCATACAAGGAAAAAACCTTGCAAGTTCCCTGTCCCCCGAGGCAGCCCTGCAAGTTCCTCAGAGGGGCAACTTGAACTGGGAACAGCCTGATTTTCTGGACCACAACTGTTCAGTTGCAATCCTTCTGTTAAACTACACCCAAGTCTGAGACCTTCAGCTCAAATTGCTCCCAACAGTATTTTCAGTAGCTTCATATGCATGCGAAAGCTGGACAGTGAACAAGGAAGACTGTAGAAGAATTGATGCTTTTGAGTTATGGTGTTGGAGGAGAATATTGAAAGTGCCATGGGCTGCCAAAAGAACCAACAGATCTGTGTTGGAAGAAGTACAGCCAGAGTGGTCCTTGGAGGCCAGGATGGACAAACTTCGTCTCTCATACTTTGGACATTATTGTCAGAAGGAACCAGTCGCTGGAGAAAGATATCATGTTTGGTACAGTGGAGGGTCAGAAAAAAAGAGGAAGACCCCCAGCAAGATGTATTGGCCAAGTGGCAGCATCAATGGGCTCAAGCATGGCAACAATAGTGAAGTTGGCCCAGAACTGGGCAGTGTTTCGTTCTGTTGTACATAGTGTCACAATGAGTCGGTATTGACTCGATGGCACCTAACAACAACAACATGTGCCATGGAGTCAGTTCTGACTCATAATAACCCTGTATAGGGTGTAGCAAGCAAGACCTTTGATAAAAGATAAAAGGAGAGTACTTCTGCTAAGATGGCAGACTAGGCAGACACACTACAGGGACCCTCTACAACAAAGATAGAAGAGACCAAATAAAACAGACACAGATGAAAATCCGAGAACCCTGAGCTTCAAAAGACTAGAGAAGTGATTGTGTGCCTGCTGAGAGAAGAAGCTGAGCAGGGATGGTGAGAGAGGAAGACTGACTCGTGAAAGCCAGGCCAGACTCAGCACAACCATCTTGAGCCTTTGTAAGCAGCTTTGGCAATAGTAGGTAGCCACACAGATGACTGGAAAGTTGCGATTCCTTCTTTGTCCCCACAATCTCCTGGTGACCTGAGGTGTGGCCAGCTCCTACCCTCATCTACACTCCGCAAAGCCCATGCTCTCCAGAAGTTCAGAGCCACATGACTTGGATCCACACTAGTGTGCCATTTTTATGTCTAGAGTCGGAGGGCTTGGCTTAGGACCAACAAAATCATCAGACCAGCATTTAATCAGTCACTCTGCCCCCAAGTGCCTTGTGGTCCTAACAGACTCTGAAACTAGCTCCATCAAGGGCCTCCACAAACTACTTGTGGATTCATTGCTCTGAATATAGATAACACTGAAATTGATGGGGACTCCATGTAGGGCCTGGAACTCTAATGGCACATCTCTCTCACACCTACCTTGTGAGCTCCTTGACCTGCAGGACACCCCCTCTGGGTCCAAAAGCTGAATTGTTTTCTGTTTTGTTTTCTTTTGGGTTTTGTTTTTGCCTTTTGTTGTTTCATTGTTTTTGTTGGTCAATTTTTTTCTCTCCCTTCTTCTCTTTCCATTCCCTTGAATTTTTTCCTATCTCTGCTTTTGTTTTTCCTTCTTTTCTTCTCTTTCTCATCTCCCCTCACCTTTTTTTTTTTTTTACCACTTTTTGCCTTTCTTTATTACTCTCTAGTCTTTCTCTTTTCATTACCCCTTCCCTTGTTTTTTTCTAAATCTATTAATTTTTTTCTTTTTATATTTCTCTTCTATAGCTCAATTTTCCTGTCTCTCTTTTCTCTTCTTAGTCATTTTTAAGTTTTGTTTTTTTTTAAACTTCATCCTTTTATTTTCTCTTAGTCTTTCTCTTCTATAACTCCATTTCCCTGTCTCTTTTTTGTCTTTGTAGTTGTTATAGTCTTCATTTCTGGTTACTGTGCTTATCTTTTCTCTTTGTTATCTTCTCTTTTCATTGCTGGTTCCTTGTTTGTTTATTCTGCTTTGTTTTCTCTTGTGTGTGTGTGTGTGTGTGTGTGTGTGTGTGTGTGGTTGTGTGGTTGTGAGGGATTTTCTCTTTCCCACCTGACTGGAGACAGCAACCATACCCATACAACCCAGCCACAACTGTACCTTCTGCTGCTCCACCCACTGGGCAAGAGCCAATACCAGCTCCTATACCACCTGATCAATGATAGACATCAGCCAACACCAGCCAACCCTACCCTAAACTGAGGTACCTGAACGGCAAACAGAACAGTATAGGGGATTCCTGACCGAGAGCGGGTGGTAGAGTCAGGATCTCATGTGATTCTCGGAACTGAAGAGGAGTGGTGTCTGAGGTTATGGCTGTGACTCTGAATAAAAACATCTATTATAGGCAAGTGGAGAGACTGTACACCAGTTACTGGAAATGCCATTATTTATACCATTGTTGTATCAGTGGGTGTTGAAGAAATTATGTGAATCAGCTGCCTTACAGACATGGCTCTTTGGTTATGAACTAATAGACACTTTCATGGTCTTCTGTGATGACAAACTCATCTTTATGGACAGCAACAATGGAGTTCTTGAAACAGATTGCTAACACAATGAGAATGCTAATAGGGCCCCTATCATCACACTGCTGATACAAAAAAGAATGAAAGTAATAAGAGCAGCTTTGACAAAATTATTGAAGCCATTAAAGAAGGCAAGAATGGCATGAAAATTGGGGTGTTCAGCAAAGACAAATTCCCAGGAGAGTTTATGAAGAGCTGGAATGACTGCCTCAACAAAGAGGACTTTGATAAAGTAGGTATCAATGCAGTTGTAGCACACACCATTGCTGTCAAGGAGGATGGAGAGCTCAGCCTAATGAAGAATGCAGCCAGAGTCACCTCTGAGGTCTTCAACAAATTCTTCAAGGAAAGAATCATGGAAATAGTTGATGCAGATGAGAAAGTCAGACACAGCAAACTGGCTGAATCTGTGGAAAAGACCACTGAAGAGAAGAAATACCTAGTAGGGGAAGGCCCTTCTCCTGTGGGAATGTGTTATTCTCCTATCATCCAGAATGGTGGCAATGATCGTCTTAAATTCAGTGTAGTGAGTGACAAGAAGCAAATAAATTTTGGGGCCATCACATGTGCCATGGGTATTCACTTCTAATCTTAATGCTTCAATCTTGTTCATACCTTGACAGTTGACCCTTCTCAGGAAGTTTAAGATAATTACAACTTTTTGCTCCAGCTTCAAGAGAAGCTGTTACAGGAATTAAGACATGGGGTGAAGATATTTGATGTCTACAATGTTGTCATGGATGTGGTTAAAAAGCAGAAGCCAGAGCTGCTGAATAAAATTACCAAAAACCTGGGGTTTGGAATGAGAATTAAATTCCATGAAGATTCTCTAGTAATCAATAGTACAAATCAGTATAAATTGAAAAAGGAATGGTTTTCTGCATCAATTTGGGATTTTCAGACCTAATTAACAAACAGGGGAAGAAACCAGAAGAGAAAAAATATCTCCTATTCACTGGTGATACAATACTTGTGGATGAGGATGGCCCAGCCATTATTCTCACTTACGTGAAGAAGAAAGTGAAGAATGTGGGCATTTTTCTTAAGAATGAGGAAGAGGAAAAAGATGGGGCTGAGGACCTTTTGGGAAGTGATCTCAGGTAGCATTACTTAAAGAAAGAACATAGAATGAGATGACTGCTGAAGAGAAGTGGAGAGCACATCAAAAAGAACTAGCAGCTCAGCTCAATAAAGAAGGAAAGAGGCTACTGAGTGAACAAACCAGAGAACAGCAGATCCAGAAAGCTTACAGCTCTAATAGCCCATTCCTGATGCCAAAGGAACCATATATTGGGGACTGTAATAATGCCTATGTTTGGTGGTGTGACACCTTTTCACATTGCTACAATCAAGAATGTAAGTATGAGTCCCTACTGAATAATTTTCATCTTGTCTAGATTTGTTGTTGTTGTTATGTGCCGTGGAGTCGGTTCTGACTCATAGCAACCCTGTACAGGGTTTCCGAGGTTGTAAATCTTTATGGGAGCAGAAAGCCTCATCTTTCTCCAATGGAACAGCTGGTAGTTTCAAACTGCTGACCTTGCAGTTCTCAGCCTAATTTGTAACCACGATGCTACTGGAGCTCCTTCTTGTCTAGATGAGTCTGGGTAAAAGAGATGAGGATAAGATTCTTATGATTCAATAGTGAGTAATTGTTGTCATGACTAATTGCAACTGTAAAGGTAGAAGTTTTGTAACAAAAACAGGGAAGTGGTTAATCTTACAGTCCAGAAACACATGACCCTAGGACCATCAAGGGAGAAGTGCACAGGCAGAATACAGGACCTTATCCAGAGAAGCAGTGACACCAGAGACGGAGGCAGAGATGGGGTCATGGAGAGGGGGAGCGGCTGAGGACTCTAGATTCATAGGAAGAGAGGAACTTAGAGCTGGTGGTCAGGAGGCAGACTTGCAGAATGTGCCCTTTGGGGGGGGGGCGGGGAAAAGAGCTTAAGTGAATAGAGAGAAACACTGTTAACTGATGGTACATGGAGGGGATTATAATCAGTGTAATTAAACAAGGTATATGATTTGTATGATTTGTTGAATGTAAAACTGATGATCTGCCCTGTAAACTTTCACTCAATCCACAATAAAAACCTTGGGGGAAATAATAATAATATAAGTATGTCCTGGAAGGAAAATATACTTCATCTGCGAATCAACTTCTATTGTCCAGACAGTACTCTTGGCAGGAATGAGGGCAACATCTGTCCTAACTCAGAAGCCACTTTTGTTCAAGGAAATTATATACCGAGTTTCAATTATGAAGGCACCTGGGGAACGGGCAATGCCAGGCTTGAACCTTCAGAATGCTTCCCAAATTATAAAAGAAGTACAGAACCATTATAAGACGCGGGAAGCAGAAGAGACAGAAAAAGAGGGCACTGTGACACAAGACTCACTGGGGATCATTCTCAGCTGGAGTAATCTGAAACTAAAAGATCTCTACATTTGCCCAAACATTGCCCAAAAGAGGATGCAAGGCTCACTGAAGACTCATGTCAATGGTTTTTGCTTCACATCTGTTTGAGGAGACAAAGTGAATATTCTGTACAATAACATCAAGCATGCTTTATTCTAACCCTGTAATATAGAAATGATTATTGTCTTGCACTTTCACCTAAAGAATGCCACCATATTTGGGAAAAAGTGGCACACAGATGTGTAGTTCTATACAGAAATGGGACAGATCACCACAGACCTTGGGAAACATCAGCATATGCGTGACCTTGGTGACCTCTGTGCTGAGCAGATGGAATGAAAAATGAGGCACAAACTGAAAACTGCCTTTAAAATTTTCATTGACAAAGTAGAGGCTCTAACTAAGGAGGAATAGGAATTTGAAGTGCCTTTTAAGGACTTGGGGTTTAACAGTCCTCCCTACAGGAGTGCCTGCCTCCTTCATCCCACTAGTTGTACACTGATAAACGCTACAGAATGGCCACCTTTTGTGGTTCCATTGGATGAAGTAGGGCTGATCCACTTTGAGAGCACCCAGTTTCACCTGAAGAACTTTGATATAGAAATAGTCTACAAGGACTGCAGTAAGAAAGTAACAATAATCAATGCTATTCCTGTTGCCTCTGTTGACCCCATCAAGGAATGGTTGAATTCCTTTGACCTAAAATACACAGAAGGAATACAGCCCCTCAATTGGACTAAAATCATGAAGATCATTGTTGATGGCCCTGAGAGCTTCTTCAAACAAGGTGGCTGATTCAGAATCTGAAATTGAAGAGACATTTAATCCTTCAAAAGATGATTATAAAGAGGAAGAAGAGAATAGTGATGAAGACTATTCATCGAAAGCAGAAGAATCAGACTATTCCAAGGAGTCACTGAGCAGTGAAGAAGGGAGTGTAAAGGATTGGGTTGAACTGGAGAAAGAAGCCAGAAAAGCAGATCATGAAAGTCATCATGAGGAAGAAGAAAAACAGAGTCAAAATATGAGCCAGAAGAGGAAGACATCTGTACACAGTTCAGACTGGGGCTCTAACAGGTTCAAGACATAGCTCTACACTGTGGTGCTGTGGGTTAATGCATCAGACTACAAAACCGTTTGAACTACAAGGTCGGCTGTTCAAGCTCACCAGCTGCTCTTTGGAAACCTTATACAGGGTCGCTATGGGTCAGAATCGACTCAACGGCACTTGACAACAACAACCCAAGAAAAAGAGGAAATAGCTTCTGAACTTTAGTTCTGAGCTCCATTCTTCCTCCAGTTTACCCGTGAAAATTTTACATGACATAGAAACTGTATTTTTTCTTTTGAAATTTTGCCGTTTGTGTTTATAGGTTTAGGGGCCATTTGTGTGGACCAGTCTACTCAGGGAATTCCAAGCCCACAAGGACATGTACCAGTGGCCCCATCCCAATGACAAGGGAGGAGGTGTTGTTGAAGAAGGGCAGAGGCTTCCGCTGTTAATAAATATTCTGCATTCCTCACTAATCCTGTAACCTTCTGCCAGGACATCTATGGCTTCTGACATCTTATTCTTTGATGTCTCGAGCTGTATTTCCAAGACATTAGTACAAGGTGACCCTTAACTAGCTGTCTCATGGTTCTTGACCAGCAGATTCAATCCTTCATCTTCCCTTACTGCCATAACCTTCCTCATATCTCTCTAAGTTCCAGCTTTGTAATAATCAAGAAAAAGTTCTTGGAATTTTCTAATATTTGTAATAATTCAAACAACTTGAGTTAGTGGAGCAGATTGGGCTGGTACTTCCAGCAGGGTTTGCCTGCATTCTTGACTCATTCAGATACTGAGCTATTTCTGCTGCCTTGGAAGACATAAGAAGCAGTGATAATCCCTGACCCAGTTTCATTCTTTACAAATTCACACATGACAATGGTAGAAAACAAAATTACTGCTGTCTCCTTTTCTGACATGTTATCTGAGGAAGAATGGTTGTGCTTCTAGTGAATTCTAGAGGTGGCTCAACAGAGCTAACATTTATATCTGGAAGGGACAATTCATGCCTTGGGCCTAGAATTCCCTGATAAGAAAAAAGAAGAGGAAGGGAGACCATATCTCCAACAAAGCCTCTCGTCACGCTGCAACTTATTTTCATATGTCTAACATTGTCCTGGATTTATCAATTTCTGTTGAACAGCTTTTTTAAGTATATGGGGAATTTGTCTTGCCATCTTTCCCCTCCTGATTCTCTGTGAAAAACAAGAACAGTGTACACACTTTCCACTCTCTAACTACACACACAGGAGACCTTAAGAACACAGCAACATACAAACATCAATTAAATACAAATATGACAACCCCAAAATGAAATGGTTGATATTCAACCATTTCAAGAAGTAGCATATGATCAAGAGCCAATGATACTGAAGGAAGAAGGCCAAGGTGCATTGAAGGAATTGGCAAAGAACAAGGCACCAGGAATTGATGGAATAAAAGTTGAAATCTTTCAAGAAAGTGAGGTGGCACAGGAGGCATTCACTCATCTATGTCAAGAAATTTGGAAGACAACTACCTGGCCAACTGATTGGAAGAGATCCATATTAGTGCCCATTCCAAAGAGAGGTGACACACGGAATGTGGAAATCACCGGACAATCTCTTTGATATCTCAAGCGAGCAAAGTTTTGCTACAGGTAATACAGAAATGGCTGCAAGCATGCATTGACAGAGAACTTCCAGAAGTTCAAGCCGGATTTAAAAGAGGCTGTGGAATGAGGGATATCATTGCTGATGTCTGATGGATCTTGGCTGAAAGCAGAGAATATCAGAAAGATGTTTACCTGTGCTTTATTGACTATGCAAAGGCTTTCAATTGTGTGCATCATGACAAGTTATGGACAACATTGAAAAGTATGAGTATTCCTGAACACTTAATTGTGCTCATGAGGAATCTGTACCTGGACCAGAGGCAGTAGTTCGAACAGAGCATGGGAACACTGAATGGTTTTAAATTAAGAAAGGTGTGCAATAGGGTTGTATTCTTTCACCATACTTATTTAACCTGTATGCTGAGCAAATAATGGGCGAAGCTGGGTTATATGAAGAAAAATGTGGCATCAGGATTGAAAGAAGATTCATTAACAATCTGCGATATACAGATGATACAACCTTGCTTGCTGAAAGTGAAGAAGACTTAAAATATTTACTGATGAAGATCAAAGAGCACAGCCTTAGGTATTAATTGCATCATAGTGTAAAGAAAACAAAATCCTCACCACTGGACCAATAAACAACATTCTTATCAACAGAGAAAAGATTGAAGTTGTCAAGGACTTCATTCTTCTTGTATCAACTATCAACATTCATGGAAGGAGCAGTCAAGAAATTAAACAACATATTGCATTAGGCAAATCTGCTGCACAAGACCTTTTTAAAGTGTTGAAGAGCAAAGATGTCAGCTTAAGGACTAAGGTGTGCCTGATCCAAGCCATGGTATTTTCAACAAGCTCATATACATGTGAAAACTGGACAGTGCCATACAAAAATTGATACTTTTGAGCTATGGTGTTGGAGGAGAATATTGAAAGTGCCATGGGCTGCCAAAATAACAGATCTGTGTTGGAACAAGTGCAGCAAGAGTGTTCCTTGGAGGCCAGGATGGCCAAACGTCATCTCTTATACTTCAGACATATTGTCAGGAGGGACCAATCACTGGAAAAGGATATCATGTTTGGTAAGGTGGAATGTCAGAGAAAAAGAGGAAGACCCCCAGTGAGATGGATTGGCAAAATGGCAGCATCAATGGGCTTAAGCATGGCAACAATTGTGAGGTTAGCCCAGGACTGGGCAGTGTTTTGTTCTGTTGCACATAAGGTCGCTATGAATTGATACTGACTCAATGACACCTAACAACAACAACAAGACCCCACAATGCCCTGGAGACAACAGATAATTTTAGCTCACACAAAGAAACATGAGAGAATGACTCAAACAAATTACCAAGATGCTAAGTCAGAATATGTTTCTGAAGAAGAAAAAGTAATGGAACTTACAGAAAAATAATCCACCGAGTAATATTTAGATACCTTCAAAGGATTGTCAGAAAGATTGAGGAAATTAAGGTGAATAGTGAAAAAACTTTAGAAGAATTCAAAAAAACACTACCAGAACAAACAGACAAAATAAAAGCAAATTTTGAAACAATATAAAACCTGCGATTAGAAATCCAGAAGACTAACACTAAAATCTCAGAAATGGACAATACATTGAAAGGGCAAAGGAGTAGTTTTGAAACAATGGAAACCTGGATTACTGAGTTTGAAGATTAAATCTCTCAATACTAGTATGTTAGAAGAACACAGAAAAGAGAATGAAAAAAATCCAAAGAAAGACTAAGAGTTATGTGGGATACCATGAAGAGGAACAACTTAGGGGTAATCAGAATTCCAGAACAGGAAGAGACAATAAAAAGCACAGAGAAAATTGTTGAAGAGTTGTTGGAAAAAAAGCTTCCTTAACATCATGAAAGAGGAGAAGATAAGCATACGAGAAGTTGAACAAACCCCAAATAGGATAGATCCCAAAAGAAAATCACCACGGCATATCATAATCAAATTTTTCAAACCAAACTTACCAAACCAAAGACAAGAATCCTGAGAACAGCTTGGGAAAATGAAGTTAACTACAAAGGAGAATCAGTAAGAATAAGCTCTGATTTCTCAGCAGAAACCATGCAGGCAAGAAGGCAATGAGATGACATATATAAAACTCTGAAAGAAAAAAAGTGTCATACAAAAATCACATATACCCAGCAAAGCTGTCTCTCAAATAGAACAGTGAAATTAGGGTGTATCATGACAAACAGAAATTTAAAGGAATTTGTAGTAAGACCAACTTTACAAAGACTGAGAACCAACAACAGCAGACAATAACCTGAGGTTAACATACATGACAACACCACCAAGAACTCAACCTAGATATAGAAGGATTTAAAGTCAAGCAAACCTGAAAATAGGGAACCAGAGATATTAATGTATAATGAAGTCAACTACAAAGCAAAAAGAGGGAATAGTGTAGATCCAAAACTTCCAAATGGCAAGGAAGTCAGGTAGATTTCAAGACAGACTGTTTTAAGCAGGGAAAAAATAAATTACAGGATAACTTCAAAGAAAAACAATGCACCTGCACATCAAAAAAAAATTTTTTTAAGGGAAAATCAGAAAGATTTAGTAAACATTAACACAACAGAAATGAAAATGAAAAGAAAACCCACAAAGAAAATGAATTTATTATTGAAAAAACATGTGGATCCTCT
>NW_006408544.1:16765298-16767300 GCF_000296735.1 Chrysochloris asiatica
AATGAAACAATGATGTAAAGTCAATGCTCTTCCATGTAAACTATCACTCAGCTCACAATAAAATAAAGGAAGAAGAGCAGATGGAAAAAAAATATATATGGAACAAAGAATTCAGTAGCACCACAAAAACACATAAAAATTACAACAATCTATTCATAATTACACTGAATGTAAATGGATTAAATGTACTGGTCAAGAGACATAAAGAGCAGAATGGATAAGAAAAGAGGATCTTTCAATATGCTGTCTACAAGAGATATATCAAAAAGATGGAGACAGCCTAAATACCCATCAACAGAATGGTGAAATAAACTTTGGTACATACACACAATGGAATACTACAAAACATGGAAGGAGAAGAATGAATCTGTGAAACACCTCACAGTATGGTTGAACCTGGAGGACATTATGCTGAGTGAAATTAGCCAATCATAAAAGGACAAACATTGCATGAGATCAATGTTGTAAAAAGTTAAAAAATTTTTCTTGATAAAAGAAACGATCTATGATGGTTAAGGAGGGGTGGCAGAAGGGGAAATTCTTCACAGGTTAGAGGATAGACCTGGTGTGGCGCTGTACATAAGCACTTGACTGCAAGGTCGGTTTGAACCATAAGGTCAGCAGTTCAAAATCACCAGCTGCTCCTCAGAAACCCTAGTGAGTGGGAACCAATTCCATGGCATTTAACAACAGCAGAGGGTAGACATATGTTGACTTGGGTGACGAGGCAGGCAGCATACAACAAGAGAGATGTTAGCAGAGGAAAGATGAAGGTAGTGGGAAACACAGGGAGAAATGCAATAGTTAAAGTGGAATAGACGTAAATGCTGTTAACAGTTGGTATATAAAATAAAGGAAGAAGAGCAGATGGGAAAAAAAATGTAATGTAGCCATGTAATGAAGCAAAGTATTCTTTATTTTTTTTTTAACTTTTTATTGTGAATTGAGTAAAGGTTTACAAAGTAGATCATCGGTTTGACATACATTAAATCATATACTTCATTTCATTACGATGATGTAATCCTCTCAATGTAACATCATTTATCCTACTTCCTTCCTGTGATGCTTCTTTCCATTATACCTTCGTTCCAAACCCTTCTGAATTTTGTCCTTGGGTAAATGCTGCCCTTCTGATCTTGACCATTACATGGTATGCATACTTCATTAGTATTTTTCTCCCCCCTATATACCTATCTACTATTGATTGAAAATTGAGACATAAAGGTGAGTTCAATTCCAGACCTAAAGGGTGACCGAGAGCCATAGTCTCAGGTTCCTCCAGTCTCCTGACCAGTATCTTTTTTCTGATTCTGTTTTGTTCCATGTTTTTTCTTACTCTATACAGTACCTTCTAATGTGGTCCATTTCAGAGCACTTGGTAGTGGTCGTGGGCATCATCTAGTTTTTATGGACTTAGTGTCTTTGAAACTGATGTTAACTTAACCTCATTTTATAAATGAAATTATCTCAAGGATAAGGTGCATGCCTAGTTACATAGCTAATAAGTTGATGGGCCTGCAATTCAAACCCAGATCTAACTCTAAAGTCATTGCATTTGTTTTTTCCACATGATCTCGTTGTTGTTGTTAAGTGCCAATGAGTCAGTACTAACTCACAGCAACCCTAAGCAAATATAACAAAACACTGGCCGTTCCAACACCAACCTAACAATTGTTGCTACATTGAACCAATTGCTGCTGCCATAGTGCCAATCCATTTCTTTGGGGGTCTTCCACTTTTTCTCTGACCCACTTTTCCAAACATGATATCCTTCTCCAAGGTTTGGTCCCTCCTGGTAATATGTCTGAAGAATGAGAGTTGAAGTCTGGCCATCCGAGCTTCCAAGGAGCATTCTGGCTGTACTTCTTCCAATACAGATTGGTTGTTATTTTGGTAGTTCATGGTACTTCAATATTCTCCTCCAACACCATAACTTGAATGCATCAATTTTTCTATGGTCTTCCTTAATCACTGTTCAACTTTTACATGCATATGTTGTTAA
>NW_006408544.1:16767935-16769745 GCF_000296735.1 Chrysochloris asiatica
ACCTTTTCTAATTTTAAACTATACAGTGTTCCCTTGTTCTGTTTGAACAACTGCCTGTTGATCTATGTCCAGGTTCCTCACGAACACAATTAAGTATTCTGGACATTCATTCTTCACAATATTGTCCATTGCTTGTCATGATTCACACAGTTGAAAACCTTTGTACAGTCAGTAAATCACAGGTAAACATCTTTCTGATATTTTCTGCCTTCAGCCAAGATTCATCTGATTTCAGCAATGATCTCTCTTGTTCTATGTCGTCTTCTGAATCACTCTTGAACCTCTGGACGTTCTTTGTTAATGTATGGTTGCAGCCGTTTTTGAATTACCTTTAGCAAAAATGTACTTTCATACTATAGTAATGATATTGTCCAAAGATTTCCACATTCCTTTAGGTCACTACTCTTTAGAATGGGCACATAAATGGATCCCTTTCAGTCAGTTGACCAGGTAGCTGTCTTCCAAATTTCTTGGCACCAAGGAGTGAGTGCCTCCAGTGCTGCATCAAAGATTTAAATTCTTATTCCATCAATTCTGGTGTCTTGCTCTTTGCCAATGCCTTCAGTGTACCTTGGACTTCTTCCTTCAGTATCATTGGCTCTTGATTACAACTCTTGAAATGGTTGAACATTCACCATTTCTTTTTGATACAATGACTATGTATTCCTTCCATCTTCTTTTTGAGCCTTTCTGCATCATTCAATATTTTGCCCATAGAATCCTTCATTATTTCAAGTTCAGGCTTAAATTTCTTCTTCAGTTCCCTCAGCTTGAAAAATGCTGAGTGTATTTCCCTTTTGGTTTTCTAACTCCAGGCCTTTGCACATTTCATTATAATAGTTGACTTTGTTTTCTCAAACTGCTCTTTGATATTTTCTATTCTGCTCTTTTATCTGCTCATTTCTTCCATTTGCTTTAGCATCTCTATGCTGGGGAGTAAACTTCAAAGTCTCTTCAGGCATCCATTTTGGCCTTTTCCTTCTTTCTTGTCTTCTTAATGACATTTGCTTTCTTCCCATATGATGTTCTTGATGTCATCCACAACTCATCTGGCCTTCAGTCTTTAGTGTCTAATACATCAAATTTCTTACTCAGATTTTCTCTAAATTCAGGTGGGATATGTTCAAGGTCATAGTTTGCCTCTTATGGGTTTGTTTTAATTTTCTTGATTTTCAGCCTGTACTTGCATATGAGCAATTGATGGTCTGTTCCACAGTATGCCTCTGGCCTTGTTTTGGCTGCTGATGTGGGACTTTCCAAAGTAGTCAGTATGATTTCTGTGTATTCCATCTGGTGAGGTCTATGTGTATAGTCATCTTTTATGTTATTTTAAAAGGTATTTGCAATGAAGTCATTGGTCCAGTATTGTTTCTATTACCAAGGCCATATTTTGCAACTACTGATCGTTCTGCTTTGTTTCTAACCTTTGTATTCCAGTCCCCAGTGATTATCAATACATCTTGATTGCATTTTTTGTCAGGTTCAGACAAAAGAAACTGGTAGAGCTCTTCAATTTCATGGTCACTGACTTTAGAGTTGGTGTGTGAATTTGAATAATAGTGGTATTATCTGGTCTTCCTTGTAGGCATGTGGATATTATCCTCTCACAGACAGCATTGTACTTCAGGACAGATCTTGAGATGAATGTGACACCATTCTTCCTCAATTTGTCATTCCTGTCATAATAAACCATGTTATTCAAAATGGCCAATACCAGTCCATTTCAGCTCACTAATGTCCAGGATATCCATGTTTATACATTCCATTTCATTTTGGACAATTTTCAATTTTCCTAGATTCCATACTTGGT
>NW_006408544.1:16770175-16790519 GCF_000296735.1 Chrysochloris asiatica
CAAACTGACAGATGAGTGGTGGACACGACCTCCTTAGGGGCAAGAATGACTTGTGATTTCTCTTTAGCTCCCCTGGGCCTATATTGTGCCTGGTGAGTACTAGGTACTCCATAAATATTTTTTTGCTGTATGAATTGCTAGTGCCCATCATGTTAGAACTTATTTCCATATTTTTCTTTGAGTATTTTCCTACCTAAAATGACCTGCCTGCCTCTTCTCTACTTATTTAACTTTTTATTGTGAATTGAGTAAAGGTTTACAGACCAGATCATCAATTAGCCTTACATTAAACAAATCAAATACTTTGTTTCATATTAATGATTACAATCCCCTCCGTGCAATGAGTTATCGCGCTTCCTTCCTTGATTCCTATTTGCATTCCTATCCCTTCTCAGCTTTGCCCTTAGGAAAATGTTTCCCTTTTGATTTTGAATAAATAAAAAGTTAAATAAATAAATAAGGTGAACATATCTTGCTGCTGTTGCTGTCCCCTTATAAACCTATCTACAGCTTGGCTAAAAATCGAGCCACAAGAGTTGAGTTCCTTTCCAAACCTGAAGGGTGGTTGAGGGCCACAGTCTCAAGTTCCTCCAGTCTCTTTCTGACCAATAAATCCATTCCTTACCTACTTTAATTCTACCTTCCCTTTGAAATATCTCTTCTGTTGAGCCTCCCTCACTGACTGTTACAGCCTACACTGATCCATCCCTTTTCTACCCTATATGAAAAATGCCAGTGCACATATTTTAGTCCTGGATTACATTCTGTGTCAGTGTTGAGCTTGTGTGGCTTCCTTCACAGTTTCTCATTACAAGGACAGAGACTACTTCTGGGAATGCCTCAGAGAAGTAGTATAGGCCTAATCACATGGCTCATTGATTGGAAGACTTATAAACAGCCAAATAACTTTCAGTAACAATGTGAGATTGCTTTCATTTCTACACATTCCTAGAGTAGTAGTAAAACTTCCGCTTCCTGATTAAGATCCCTTCCTTATTGAATTGGAGTCCTAGTATGGTGCCCTGAGATAAGCAAGGTCAAGGTCAGTTTGAACTGCAAGGTCAGTGGTTCAATCTCACCAGTGGCTCCTCAGAAACCCTATAAAGGGTCATTATGAGTTGGAACAGACTCAATGGCACACAACAACAATACATTGGCTAGAAAACTGTGGATCCGATCTGGAGGCACAATAGATTTTAATAAGAAGATATTAGTAACACAGGGTTAAATGTTAAAAACTGAAATGAAAAGAACTCAGAATCTGAATTTCAACTACTATAACTCCAACTGCCACTTTAAGTCCCAGATTTTTTATTGAAACTGCAGATTGTTCTGTGGGAATTCATAGGTTCTAGTCCTGGTATGGTGCTATGGGATAATGCACTGGACTGAAAGGTCAGTTTGAGCCATAAGGTAGGCAATTCAAACTCACCAGCTGCTCCTTGGAAACCCTATACAGGGTTGCTATGAGTTGGAACTGACTCTATGTCCCTTAACAACAACCACAATCCTGATGTGACACTGTAGGATAATGCACTGGACCACAAAGTCAGTTTGAACTGCAAGGTCGGCGGTTCAAACTCAACAGCCGCTCCTTGGAAACCCTTTACAGGGTTACTATGACTTACAACTGCTTCAACAACAACAATCTGAACAGAGAGCCCTGGTGATCAAATGGTTAAGTACTTAGCTGCTAATTAGAAGGATGGTAGTTTGAACACACCAATCACTCCAAGGAAGGAAGTGTAGAAGTCTGCTTCTACCCATAAAGATTTACGGCCTTGGAAACCCTATGGGACCCTTCTACAATAGGGTCTACTATAGAGTCACTATGAGTTGGAATTGACTCAATGGCAAAAGGTATTTTAGGAATCCTAAATTCTACTATTGGATCTCCAGTTCCAATAAAACACTAGGAATATCTGACTGGAGTCCTGGTGTGACTGTAGAATCAGCACTAGACTGCTAACCACATGGTTGGTGGTTCAAACCCACCAGTCGCCCTTGGAAACCCTATACAGGATTGCTATGAGTCAGACTAACTTAACAACATGGTACAGGGAGTGCTAACCGCACCTCTGCCCTTCAAGAGAGGGGTCTTATCTTCTACTGATTAAGAATAGTCAGGTGAGGCAGGGTTTCCATACAAGCAAAGGTTTATTATAGGAAAGAGGCTTACCTTAATGGTTAACCCCTATCTCCCCAAACAAAAGCTTTGCTGGGGTTTTAAAGGATTTTGGGTAGGGAAATAGCATCGTGTTTATTCATAGGGATAGGCAGGAATTTTTAGGAAATGGCCCAGCACTGGATTGCTGGTTCAAATTCCCCAGCTGTTCCTCAAAAATCCTATGGTGGTTGGTGGTTATGTGCCGTGGAGTCGGAACTGACCCATAGCGACCCTGTACAGGGTTTCCGAGGCTATAAATCTTTACGGAAGTAGAAAGCCTCATCTTTCTCTCATGGAACAGCTGGTAGTTTTGAACTGCTGATCTTAAGGTTCAGAGCCTGATTGGTAACCTCTATGCTACCAGAGCTCCTTCAGAAATCCTATACAGGGTTGCTATTAGTCAGTACTCATTTGACGGCTTTTAACAACAACAATCATATGGACTTCTAATGTGGCACTGTAGGATCAGAACTGGATTGTGAACTACAAAGTCAGCAGTTCAAACCCACCAGCTGCTCCTCGGAAACTTTATACAAGGTTGCTATGAATTAGAACCAACTGGACAGCACTTAACAACAAACATGGAGTCCTGTTGTGGCACTGTAGGATAAACACTGGACCACAAGGTCAATTGAGCCACAAGGTCAGCAGTTCAAACTCACCAGCCACTCCTCAGACAGCCTAGACAAAGTTGCTAACAACACTTAACAACAAACAACATGCTAATTGGTGCATACCAGGCATTCCTTCAAGATGGATTTCACCCTAACAGCCTCTGGTAGGATCAGGAAAAAACTTATTATGGGA
This sequence comes from Chrysochloris asiatica, assembly GCF_000296735.1. Lineage (NCBI taxonomy): Eukaryota > Metazoa > Chordata > Mammalia > Afrosoricida > Chrysochloridae > Chrysochloris > Chrysochloris asiatica. Next base: position 16,773,150 of record NW_006408544.1, read on the forward strand.
TGTTGTGCATTCATTGTTGTTCTTCAGCATTCAGGTTCCAGTCCCTGGTATTCTCCTCCACTCCCAAGGAAAGGTCATCCTTGAAGGTGCCTGAAACCAGTTAGACTGCATAAGGGACTAAAATACAGAGAGGTCTTATGGGTAGTCTGTCTATAGTAAACAGATTGTAAATTGGACAAGGCCTTGGAATTAATGTGTTCATCCTCCAAGAGGCCCCTAGGCTGTCTCAGGGACTTGGAAAGATCAAGTAGAAGATGTTGGGGTTTGGACCACATGAAGGCCTCAGCAGGGTCCATTATAGCTTCTCAGGGGGCCTCTCTGGGGGGCTTTGGGACTACAGTTCTTAGAAATCATACATTGGAGAATCCGCTCAATGAACATTTAATGAGCACCTAGTGTTAGCTTGAGGACTAAGGTGTGCCTGACCCAAGCCATGGTGTTTTCAATAACCTCATATACATGCGAAAGCTGGACAGTGAATAAGGAAGACCGTAAAAGAATTGATACTTTTGAGTTATGGTGTTGGAGGAGAATATTGAAAGTGCCATGGGCTGCCAAAAGAACCAATAGATCCATTTTAGAAGAAGTGCAGCCAGAGTGCTCCTTAGAGGCCAAGATAGCCAAACTTCGTCTCTCATACTTTTGACATATTGTCAGGAGGGACCAGTCGCTGGAGAAGGATATCACGTTTGGTAAGGTGGAGGGTCAAAGAAAAAGAGGAAGACCTCCAACGAGATGGATTGATCACGTGGCAGCATCAATGGGCTCAAGCATGGCAACAGTAGTGAGGTTGGCCCTGGAAGGGGCAGTGTTTTCGTTCTGCTGTGCATAAAGGTCGCTATGGGTCAGTACTGACTCGATGGCACCTAACAACAACAACAACAAGTGTATATGTAAGGTTGATGCAGGATCGGACAGTGTTTTTTTCTGTTGTACATTGGATTGCTATGAGTCAATAGGGACTCCATGGCACCTAAAACAACAACAGGACTGTATATATCTCATGCATTAGGCCAGGCACTAGGGATGCACTAGAGAACCAAGGTACCTCCTATCCTTGGACAGTCTTTCCTTTCCTAGTGCTTCCCCCAAATGGTGACCAGTGCTGCCTGCCATGAGAAAAGCCAATTACTCAGAGATGTTGTTGTTAAGTGCCATCAAGTCAGTTCTGACCCATAGCGACCCTGAACAGGGTTTCCGAGGCTGTAAATCTTTATGGGAGCAGAAAGCCTTATCTTTCTCCCGCGGAGCAGCTGGTAGTTTAGAACTGCTGACCTTGTGGTTCGCAGCCTGATTCGTAACCACTATGTTACCAGAGCTCCTTGGATATAGGGGTATGGTAAAGCAAGCAAGGTTTATTGTATATTGGATATACAAGAGGCAGGGGGATTGCACGTCCTCCAAAGATTGCCTCACTAAGGAGAGAGGAAAAAGAGGATTTATAGAGATTGGGGCATAAGGTGGAGGTCCGAGGACTTTCAGAAACTCTTCATTGTTGTTTTCTTAAGTCGTGCTGGTTCCTCAGGGGAACACTTCAGGAACTCCTTTATTCCTATAATAACCCTCAGGGTGGATATTAAATATTGATTAACCTAAAAGAAATTACAGACTAAGGTTAGCACTAATGGCCTGCTTCTCTCCTTACAAGACGGAGTCACTTTAGCCAATTGTGGCTTCAAATCCCCCCCCTGCTTTTTCCTTAATTTCCTATTCTTGGGGGACATTCTCATCTAGCTACTTTCTGCTGTTTGGAGGCATAGATGGAGACTCATAAGGGAAACTGGTTACTAGTAGTCTTATAAGCTGATGGAAGTCAGCAACTTCTTGTTGGATTTGGTGACTTCTCTCTCAGTCTCAGTGTGGCGCTGTGGGTTAATGCGCCAGACTGCAAAGCCGTTTGAACTGAAAGGTCGACGGTTCAAGCTTACCAGCTGCTCCTCAGAAACCCAATACAAGGTTGCTATGGGTCAGAACCGACACAACGGCACTTCACAACAACAACAACTCAGTCTCAGTAGAGACTGGACAAGTAGAAGATGACAGGACAAATTAGTCAGTGCAAAACCATTAGCTGCTTGGGCATTCTTAGTTATGTTGCCCTCTATGATTATCTCAACTCGGCAGAGTACACAGGTGTACACAGAGGACACAGTAATTAGGATTCCTGCAATCACAAGGGTGAGAACTAGAGTCACCACAAGCCCAAAGTAGCAAAAAGGCTCTTCAGCCTTAGTTCTACCTCTGCAGAAGTGTTGATCCAAGCACAGCAGGTCTTATTGATGATAGTACAGACACCACCTACTTTTGCAAGTAGAAAATCAAGGGCAATGCCTAGGGAAGTTCCTCCTGTGAGGGAATTTTTGTTCTTGTGCTGACTGAGGAAAGTGGCTCAAAACTTTCAAATGCACTCTGCTTCTGACTTAGGCAGTTCAGCCATCAGAAGTATATGAGATACTCAACAAAAACTGACATCTGAACACTTAAACCTAGGCACAAGATGGAATTCTGTTTTGCCTGACTGGAGTCCGTTGCAGGCAATATGCCTTCAGATTTCATGCAATAAAGCATTCCCCTGTCTTGTTCAGAGATTGAGGGCAATCATACCAACATGTAAGTCCTGGTCTTTGCTGAGTTTCTAAATGGCAGCTATAGCTCTTTAAACTCATGGTGACCTTTCACCAGATGCCATCTAATCTCTTAACCAGGGCTTCAAACAGGAGTGACTTCTCTATTAAACTTACTGTAGAATTGAGCAGGTCTAAATGCACAACACCTTAGTTAGAAACATGTCTTTCCCTCTAATGTGCTGACAGTGAAGGCCTACCATAAATAGAATGCAAATTAAAAATATTATTAAAGATGACCTAACCCAGGTGATGGTTCATTCCATGGGCAGCATATTTACTTAATGACTTGAAATAACACTCATTCAACCAATTAGCCTATAGAAATCTAAGGTATGTAATAATACAAAAGCAAAGGATATGAAAGCAGATATTAAGCATAAAATATTTTACCAGTTCATAATTCCAAATTGCTAAAGTAAGACAACCTTGAAAGTAAGAAATGTGAACAAAGTCCAAGACCCTGGAAATAATCGCTGTGTTCTGTTCCAGCCCACTAAGGCGCTTCTGCTTTAAGTTTAAAATTAATGTTTAATTCCTTCAACCTGTGACAAATTTGTTTATAGTTAAACACAGAAAAGTTTATTCTAGCAGGGTTCTAATTGAGTCATTTTGATGTCTCCTTCACCATATAACATTTTGGGTAAAATCAGATAAGCTCAGGAATCAAATATCTCTCACCTGTGAAAAACACATGATTAGCAATATAACAAAAGGTTGAGTCTTTTGTAGGGGGTCTATCTAATACATCCCAAATATTCTTCCCTCTCTAGCAATACGTCATAAGTCACTTTCTCAGAAACAGTCCCAACAACCTCCAAAAGGAATGTTTTTGCTATGTGTGTGTTGTTCTTCTTTTTAAGTGCAGTAAAGTCAATTTTGACTCATAACAACCCTATATAGACTTCCCAAGGAGCATCTGGTGGGTTTGAACTGCTGACCTTGTGGTTCACAATCTGGTGCTGATCCTACAGTGCCACACCAGGAGTCCATTGTATATGTCCACTGTACATGTATATATATATATGTCACCCCCCTCACTGATCATGAACCACAACAGAAATTCCTCACAACTGTGTCACATTCATCTCTTGAAAAACCTGCTTGAGCTGAGGCTGGATCACCTCCTGAAGACTTGGATTCAAAATGTGCAACAAAGAAGTGACTGCTCAATTAAGATCATTCTATAGTAATCTCAATTAAGACAATTCTACAATCCTGGTGCTATGGGATGAAGCACTAGACTGCAAGGTCTATTTGAACCACAAAGTTGATGGTTCAAACTCACCAGCCTCTCCTTGGAAACCCTATTCGGGGTTAACATGAGTAGGAACCAACTCGATGATACTTAACAACAACAACATAGTCCTGGTGTGGCACTGCAGGATAAGCACTCAATTGCAGTGTCAGTTTAAACCGATCAGCCCCTCCTCAGAAACCCTACATAGGGACACTATGAGTTGGAACCAACTGGACAGCACATAACAACAATAGTCATCCCACAATAACATTGCTTTGGAAGCCAAACAAAATGACCACTGATCAATATTGATTCAACCCCAAATGATCAGTACTAACTTATTTCCATGAAAGCCTGTTTCTCTAAACTGACTGAACCCCTTAAAAGAGCACAATGTTCAGAGTAAAACATTCTTAGTAGCCTCTCTGAATTACAGTTCAAATCAAAAGGGTCTCGAAGCATCAATTCGTTTATAAGACTTAAAGTTCAAGAGGAACAGAGCTGAAATCCCAACACATTAGGTCACTGGTCTGAAATAACCCACAAAACCAAAACCTGAAAGACCTTGTACTAAGAACAACAAACACCATGAGACTTTGTCCATACTTAACCTATATTCTATAAATCTTTAGTTGTATGTGAACATGAACATAGAAATATTTATCTATTAAAACCATGAAACTCTGAATCTAGAAAAATTGAAAGTTGTCAGAATTTAAATGGAGTGCATAAACATTGATATCCTAGGCATTAGTGAGCTAAAATGGACTGGTATTGGATATTTTGAATCTGACAGTCACACAGTTAACTATGCCAGAAGTGACAAATTGAAAAGGAATGGCATCATCAAAAAGAACATTTCAATATCTATCTTGAAGTACAATGCTCTCTGTAATATGAGAATATCCATACACCTAAAAAGAAGAACCCTTGATACAACTATTATTCAAATTGATGTACCAACCGCTAAAGTCAGTGATGATAAAATTGAAAAATTATACCAACTTCTTCAGTCTGAAATTGATCAAACATGCAATCAAGATGTATTATGCAATCAAGCTGTATTGATAATTACTGGTAATTGGAATGCAAAGCTTGGAAACAAAGAGGAAGGATCATTAGTTGGCAAAATGTGGCTTTGCTGATGGAAACAATGCTGGACCAATGACTTCTTCATATACCTTTTTAAACAATATAAAAGATGACTATATACATGGACCTCACCAGAAGGAACACACAGAAATCAAATTGACTACATCTATGGAAAGAGACAGTGGAAAAACTCCAAATCATTAGTAAAAGCCAGTCCAGGGGCAGATTGTGGAACAGATCATCAATTGCTCATATGAAAGTTTAGGCTGAAGCTCAAGAAAATTAAAACAAGTCCATGAGAGCCAAAATATGACCTTGAATATAACCCACCTGAATTTAGGTATCAATCTCAAGAACAGATATGATGCATTAGACACTAAAACAGAGGAGTTGTGGGATGACATCAAGAACATCAACCAGGAAGAAAGCAAAAGGTCATTAAGAAGACAAGAAAGATGGAAAAGACCAAAATGGATGTCAGAAGAGACTCTGAAACTTGCTCTCCAGCATAGAGATGCTCAAGCAAATGGAAGAAATGAAGAAGTAAAAGAGCTAAACAGAAAATTTCAAAGGGCAGCTCAAGAAGACAAAGTCAAACATTATAATGAAATGTGCAAAGATCTGGAATTAGAAAACCAAAAGGGAAAAATACACTCATCATTTGTCAAGCTGAAGGAACTGATGAAAAAATTCAAGGCTCAACTTGAAATATTGAAGGACTCTATGGGAAAAATATTGAATGATGCAGAAAGCATCAAAAGAAGATTGAAGTAATACATAGAGTCACTGTACCAAAAAGAAATAGTTGATGTTCAACCATCTGAAGAGGTAGCACATGATCAAGAGCCAATGGTACTGAAGGAAGAAGTCCAAGGTGCACTGAAGGCATTAGCAAAGAACAAGGCTCTGGGAATTAATAGAATACAAATTGAAATCTTTCACCAAATTGATGCAGAATTGGAAGTACACACTCAAAATTTGGAAGACAGTTACCTGGCTTACTGATTGGAAGAAATCCATTTTTATGCCCATTCCAGAGAGGTGACCCAATGGAATGTGGAAATCATCAGATAATATCATTATTATTTCATGCAAGTAAAATTATGCTAAAGATAATTCAAAAACAACTGCAACAGCACAAAGACAGGGAGCTGCCAGAGGTTAAGCCAGATCCAGAAGAGGACATGGAACAAGGGATATCATTGCTGATGTCAGATGGATCATGGCTGAAAGTAGAGAATACCAGAAAGATGTTTACCTGTGCTTTATGCAAAAGCTTTTGATTGTGTTAATCATGACAAGCTATGGACAACATTGGGGAAAATGAGTACTCTGGAATTCTTAATTGTGCTCATGAGTATCCTGTACATAGACCAAGAGGCAATCATTGGAACAGAACTAGGGAACACTGAATCATTTAAAATTAGGAAAGGTGTGTGTCAGGGGTGTATTCTTTTACCATACTTACTCAATCTGTATGCTAAGAAAATAATCCAACAAGATGGATTATGTGAAGAAGAATGTGGTATCAGGAGTGGAGGATGACCCATTAACAACCTGTGATATGCTAATGATACAACCTTGCTTATTGAAAGTGATCTTCATACTTCCAGATGAAGATCAAAGAGCACAGTCTGCTGTATGAGTTGCACTTCAATGTAAAGGAAACAAAACCCTCACCATGGGACCAATAAATATCCCTATACATGAAGAAAAAGATTGAATTTGTAAAAGACTTAATTTTGTTCAGGTTAACCATCAACACACATGGAGGCAGCAGTCAAGAAATCAAACAACATATTGCATTAGGCACATCTGCTGCACAAGACCTTTTTAAAGTGTTCAAGAGCAAAGATGTCAATTTGAGGACTAAGGTGTGCCTGACCCAAGCCATGGTATTTTCAATAACCTCATATGCATGTGAAATTTGGACAATGAATTAGGAAGACCTTAGAAGAATTGATGCATTTACAGATCTGAGAAGAGTCTGTAGGACCCCCAGATTCTACTTTTGACCTCCAAGTTTTATAAAAGTCTGAGGTTCTAATATTGAACCCCAGGTATCACAGTTGGATTTGCAAATTTTACTATTTCACTCCAGATTTCATTCTTATAACCCCTGGGATGAGTCTCAGACTTCCAATTCTATATAGAAGACATTTTTGCTGTTGTTAGGTGCCATTGAGTAGGTTCCAACTCATAGTGACCCTCTGCACAACAGAATGAGACACTGCCCTGTGCTGCACCATCCTCACAATTGTCACATTTAAGCCCATCGATGCTGCCATGGCATCAATCATCTCTTCACCAAGCATGTTGTCCTTCCCCAAGACTGGTCACTCCTGACAACATGTCCAAAGTATAAGAGACCAAGTCTCGAGTCCTGGTATGGCACTGGACCACAGGGTCAGCTGTTTAAACTCACCAGCCATTCCTCAGAAACCCTGTACAGAGTTGCTATGAGTTATACTTGACTTGACAGCACTTAACAACAGTCTAGCTTCTAAGGAGCATTCTAGTTGTACTTTTACCAAGGTAGATTTGTTTGTTCTTCTGGCAATCCATGGTATTTTTAATATTCTCTGCCAACACCATAATTCAAATACATTGATTCTTCTAATCTTCCTTATTCCTTTGATGTGATTGAAAATACCATACTTAGGTCAGATGTACCGTAGACCTCAAACTGACATCTTTGTTATTTAACACTTTAAAGAGCTTTTTTGAAGTCTTTAACAACTTTAATCTTTTCTGCAATTTATCATGATGCTATTTATTGGCCCAGTTGTGAGAATTTTTTTTTCTCTTTATATTGAGATGCAAGCATACTAAAGGCTGTAGTCTTTGATCTTCATCTGTAATTATTTCAATTCCTCTTGACTTCCAGCAAGCAAGGTTGTATTATCTGCATACCGCAAGTTTTTGATGAGTCTTCCTTCAACCTGATGCTACATTCTTCCTTATAAAATCCAGCTTTTCTGATTATTTGCTCTGCATAGAGATTGAATAGCATGCTCACTTTTCCTGGTTTTGAACCATTCATTATCCCTTTGGTCTGTTTGAATGATTGCCTCTTGGCCTATGTACAGGATCCTCATGAGTACAGTTAAGTGTTCGGGAATTCCCATTCTTCACAATGTTATTCATAGTTTGTTATGATCCAAACAGCTGAATCCTGGTGTGATGTTGTAGGATAAGTAGGATAAGTACAGGAGTATGAACCACAAGGTTGGCAGTTTAAGCCTATTAGCCACTACTTAAAAGCCCTAAACAGGGTCACTAGTCACTCTCAAAAATGTATTTGGAACTTTTTCTTTTTAAATTAATTAAAATTTCTCATACACCCCTCCCTTTTATCCCCCATTTAAATATTTAAAATTTAATCCTCAATGAATAAAAGTTCCTATGGTAGCATCTGAAGTGTTTTCAGGGAACAGGGGAAGTAATTTGGAAGAAAACTCACAGTATTGTGGTCTGAAAAGATCCTGGGATTTGAAGACATCCCCTGATTTCCCTCATCATTTGTTGTTGGTTGGAGGCTGTAAATCTAACGGGAGCAGAAAACCTCATCTTTCTTCCGCGGAACAGCTGGTAGTTTCGAACTGCTGACCTTGCTAACCCAATTCGTAACCACTAGGCTACATTTGTAAAACGAGAATAAGAATGCTTTTTGAACATTATGCCAATTGTTACTTGTCAAGCTCCCTTTTCCAAAGCATTGGTCTCTGGCTCATGTGACTGTGACTGCTCTGCCACCTACTGGACATATGCTTAATTGACACCACTGTTTTTTTCTCGATTCTCGACGGTACCCAACCATCACTGGCATAACTCTTTGGAAAGAAAGCTCTTTTGAGTGGTTTCACTGAACTTATAATAAATTACTTAAAATACAGGTTTCAACCATTATCTATTCAATAAACCTTCAACAATATCTATTGAACATTTACCAAGTGGAAATGTCATGGAGACAAAGATGATGAATTCTTAATCCTTGCCCTTAAAGCAGGTAAGGGGCATGCACACATCTCGTACCTGGGTCTTGTAAAAAGAGTGTAACTTTGAGAGTAAAATAAAAGCATTTCAGACAGAGAGAACAATGTAAACAAAGGCACATTGTGTAAAAGTGCCTTTGAGCTGGTAAATTACGTTGGGTCATGAGAACATTGAATCTGAGGAAGGAGGAAACTGTGCTCAGCTGCTATGAGTCAGAACCGACTCCACAGCACTTAACAACAACAACAGTTTTGTACAGTGTACAAAGTTATTTTAATATATGCCCCCAAAGGAAGCTGATAGTAGCTGGTTGACAGCATGAACTGTCATGTCTGCTAGTTGTTGTTGTTGTTGTTGTTGTTGTTAAGTGCCTTCGAGTCGGTTCCGATCCCTAGCGACCCTGTACAGGGTTTCCGAGGGTGTAAATCCTTACGGGAGTAGAAAGCCTCATCTTTCTCCCGCCGAGCAGCTGGTTGTTGTTGTTAGGTGCCATCAAGTCAGTACCGACCTTATTATGCACAGCAGAACGAAACACTGCCTGATCCTGGGCCAACATCACTACTGTTGCCACGCTTGAGTCCATCGATGCTGCCACTTGGCCAATCCCTCAATGGGGGTCTTCCTCTTTTTCTCTGACCCTCCACCTTACCAAACATGATATCCTTTTCCAGTGACTAGGTTAAAATCTGATAACATTATACTTGATAGCTATGTAGGCTAAATTTTACTTTTTTCATCTGTTAAAAAAAAAGTACCTGCCTTATTAGACTCTTATCAGGATCAAATGAAATAATGTTTGTCAAATTCTTACATACTAGCCAGCTCTTAGAGTCCTGGTAGACCAAAAGGTTTGTTTGAACCACAGGTCGGCAGTTCAAACTCACCAGTGGCTCCTCGGAAACCCTCTACAGGGTTGCTATGAGTTGGAACCCACCTGAGGGTACTAACAACAACAAATCAGCACTTACTAACTGCAATAATTAGTAGCTATCCGAAGCTATTATTTAATCTATGAGGTAGATATTATTAGCCTAGTGTTACAGAGCAGGAAACAGATTAAATGGCTACAGTGAGATGACAAAGCCTGTGCTTTTAAAAAAATATTTTTACCCCAGAGACTCCACATTGCAAAAGCAGACTGGAACTAGAATGTTAAGAACCTTCAAAGACAGTATAAAATTTGGACTTTCAACTTTGTGACTCTGGGAAGACACTGGAGATTTTTAAGGAGAAGGGACTTTTTAATCAGATTTCTATTTTTGAGAGAATCTTCTGTGTATGTCCATTGAATTTACAATCAACAATTGAAATTATAATGATAATAAAAAGGTATTGAATGTTTATTAAGTATGTTGCACATTGAAGAAAGAAAAGGCTTTGTCTTGCATATTGGTTTTTAGAGTCTTGGTGAGCATTGTGGGTTAATGCGTTGGACTGCAAAGTCAGTTAGAACTGTGCTCCTAGGAAACCCTATACAGAGTCACTGTGAGTTGAAAGCGACTGACGCACAACCACCATTGTAGGAAGAGACAGAGGGATGGGTCTTTTAATAACTTATAATGTGATTCTTTTTCTTAGATGAAAAGTTTATGCTTTTCTTCTACACATACTTTACAGACATTATCTTTAATCCTCTCAGCTTGCAGTAGACATTATAGATGCAGGCAGTCCCCAGGTTACAAACGTCCAATTTACACACAACCCATAGTTACAACCTACCCCACCACCACCCCATAAAACCGGTTCTATTAACAATTTAAGATCTATATACAATGGTTTGTAATAACAAATGGGTCCTAGTTTGTGACACACATCAAAACATTATAATTATTTTCAGTACTGTATTATTATGTTAGGAAACCTGGTGTGGCGCTGTGGGTTAATGCACTGAACTACAAGGTCAGTTTGAACCACAAGGTTGGTTGTTCAAGCTCACCAGCCTCAGAAACCCTAGACAGGTTCACTATGAGTCAGAACTGACTCGATGGCACTTAACAACAACAACAATATTATTATGTTAAGGATGTTATAGTATACCTGAAAGTGTTTCTTTAATGTTTTTATGCATAGAAGGTACACTATATACTGTATACTAAGACAAGCATTTGACCAACTGACTTTAGGTACCTAACTGCTCTGACTTATGTACAAATTGGACTTAAAAGGCAGACCTAGGAACAGAATGCATTCATAATTCAAGGACTACCTGTAGAGGGCCTGAGGATGTGAGAGTGAAGAAGTAATCTACCCCAGGTTACAAAACCCAAAAGCCAAATCCACTGCCATTAAGTCAATTCCAACTCATAGTAACCCTGTATAGGGTTTCTGAGATTGTAAATGTTTAAGGGAGCCGACAGCCTCATCTTTCACCCAGTAGAGTGGCTGGAGGGTTTGAACCAGGGACCTTGCAGTTAGCAGCCCAGCATCTAACCCATAACACCACTAGGACTCACCCCAAGGTTTCAAAACTGGTCAAATGACAGGGCCAAGATTCAAACCCAAGCCTGTTTACTTCAAAGCTCATGCTTTCACCAACACCTCATTCCTTCCAAAGGGTGGAGGAGATATTTTAAGGCAGGAGGTACCTCCCTCAAATTATACGGTGAAGATAGTATGAGTGTGAGCAACAAGGATGGGGCCGCAGGCTCCTCCCCTGAATAAAGTCTTGTGTTAAGTCACATACAGGTCTCTAGTTGACATAATTTCATCTAACTACAGAAGTTGCCTGCTTAGACTGGCCTCTCATCTGGAGAAAGCTAAAGCCTTTCAGACAGAGGCTTTATCATGCTAATTCCCTGACACGTGTTCTGGGTTCTGAATATCAGTTTCCTCACCCAGTAGATAACATGATCACCGTTATCAGAGGGCAACATGATAGGAGATTCAGTCTCTCTGAGCCTGAATTTCTTCATCTATAAAAAAGGGAAAAAATACCCACAGCACTAGGTTGTTTTGAGGCTTAAATAAGAAAATATTCTCATTTTGACACTACATAGGATAGTATCCGGCACATGTTTCATATTCACATTCCTCTAAGCCTCGTCTACGCCGCCACCTTAACTAAACTTATGAGTGTCTTTTTTTTCCTGCTTCAGAACTTGCCTCCACAGCACTCAGAGTGATATTTTAATCATAAATTAGAGCAGATTCATCCCGATTGAAAATCCTTCAAAATGTTCCACTTTCCTTGAGATAAAAATTTCCAATCCTCACATGGCCTACAATTCCTTTATGATCTTTGCCTGTCTGTCTCTGACTCCACCATCACTTACCCCTTGTTCAGGTCACAACAACTACAGCGACCAACTCTCAGCTCCTCAGGCTCTTTCCCACACCAGGCCTTGGCACATGTTGTCCCCTTAGCTAACTGCTACTGGACCTTAAGGACTCAACTAACATGTACCATCCTCAGAAAGATCTTCTTGGAACCTCCTAAATGATTTCTCAATGATCACCTCACCCCAACTATTCTCTCTCTACTAACACTCTAATAGTATTCCAAGACTTAACACAATTTATAATTACATATTCATTTGTGTTTACTCAATGCTTTATACCCATCCACTCCCACTGTCATCAAGTTCTGACTTATCATGCTCCTATAGGATGGAGTAGAATTGCTCTTTGGATTTCCAAAGATGTAACTCTGTTAGCGTAGTGGTTACAAATCAGGCTGTGAACCGCAAGGTCAGCAGTTCAAAACTACCAGCTGTTCCATGGGAGAAAAATGAAACTTTCTGCTCCCGTAAAGATTTACAGCCTCGGAAACCCTATACAGGGTCGCTATGAGTTAGAACCGACTCTACGGCACACAACAACAACAACAAATCTTTATGGGCCCAGACAGCCTCATCTTTCTCCCAAGGAGTAGCCCAACACTTAATCTACTATACCACTATGGTCACTTCAATACTTTATTAATTATGTTGTTGTTGTTGTCAAGTGCCATCAAGTCAGTTCTGACCTATAGCAACCCTGTATAGGGGTTTCAGAGAAGTGGCTGGTGAGCATGAACTACCAACCTTGTGATTCAAACCAACTTTTCAGGCCAAGGCATTAACCCACAGCACCACACCAGAACTCCATTCCAAATATAGGAGCTCTGGTGTGTAGTGAATTACAAGTTGGGTTGCTAACTTCAAGGTCAGAAGTTTGAATCAATCAACTGCTCCAAGGGAGAAAGATGAGGCATTCTGCTCCCTAAAGATTTACAACCTTGGAAAGCCTATGTTGTTGTTGTTAAGTGCTGTCGAGTCGATTCTGACCCATAGCGACCATGTACAGGGTTTCCGAGGCTGTAAATCTTTACGGGAGCAGAAAACCTCATCTTTCTCCCACGGAACACCTGGTAGTTTCTAACTGCCGACCTTGCGGTTCACAGCCCGATTTGTAACCACTATCCTACCAGAGCTCCTTTGGAAAGCACATAGAGGGCTGCTATGAGTCAGAACCGACTCCACAGCACATTCCAAATATAAGAACTTTAAGTATAGGGATCAAGTTTCTTTTCTCTACCCCTATATCCCTAATGGTGTGGTGTTATAAGATAAGCACTAAACTGCTAACCACAAGGTTGGTGGTTCAAACCCACCAGTCACTCCTTGGAAACACTATGAGTCGCTATGAGTTGGAAGCGACTCAATGGTATTTAACAACAATCTGTAATGCAAGGAGTCCTGGTGGTGCTGTAGGATAAAGTACTGGACTGCTAACCACAAGGTCAGTGGTTCAAACCCACCATAAGCTTTGAGGGAGAAAAATGAGGCTGTCTGCTCCCATAAAAATGTATAGTCTCAGAACCCTGCAAAGGGTCGCTATGAATCTGAATTGACTTGATAGTAATTAGTTTGGGTTTTTTTTTTGTTGTTGTTGTTATCTCTAATGCCTAGCACAGACTCCTGATGTTGCACTGTAGGATAAGCACTGCACTGCAAGGCTGGTTTGAATTGCAAGGTTGGTGCTTCAAACTCACCAGCTGCTCCTCAGAAACCCTAGACAGGGTCAGTATGAATCAGAACCAACTTGATGACACTTAACAACAACAACAATAATGCCTAGCACAATTCTGAAGATGTAGTCCTCAAAGAATATTAAACAAATGACAAGTGAATGCTTGTCTTCTCTATCCCTTTTCACTTATTACATCATTAACAGATACATCTAATGCAACACTCTACAACTAACAAAAATATTGTTTCAGGTGTCATGGGCCATTTATCATAAGAGCTTAAGAATGTGACCTTTGAAAATGGAGAGATCTGGGTTCAAATCCTTGCTCCGACACATCTACAAATCCATGACAGGTTCTTTAACATTTCTGAGCTTTGTTAAATGGAGAGTTTAGCAATGACTGTGGTGTCTAGTGTGGCGCTGTGGGTTAATGTGCCAGACTGCAAAGCCGTTTGAACTGCAAGGTCGGCAGTTCAAGCTCACCAGCTGCTCCTCGGAAACCCTATACAGGGTCACTATGGGTCAGAACCAACTCGATGGCACTTCACAACAACAACAAACAAATAATTGCTATGAAGATTAAATAAGAAGCTGTGTGAAAAAATTGTTGTTGTTGTCAGGTGCCATCGAGTCGGAACCGACTCACAGCAGAACGAAACAATGTCCGATCCTAGGCCAACCTCACTACAGCTGCCACACTTGAGTCCATCAATGATGCCACCTGGCCAATCCATCTCGTTAGGGGTCTTCCTCTTTTTCTCTGACCCTCCACCTTACCCAGCATGACATCCTTCTCCAGCAATTGTTTCCACAATTAGCACAGTGAAAAACATAAATACTAATAAATGATAGCTATTGTCAGGGAGGGACCAGTCCCTGGAAAAGGATATCAGAGAAAAGAAAAGGAAGACTCCCCACCCCCCCAGTGAAATGGATTGGCCGAGTGGCAGCATCAATGGGCTCAAGCGTGGCAACAATAGTGAGGTTGGCCCAGGATCGGGCAGTGTTTCATTCTGTTGTGTATATGCAACTCGATGGCACCTAACAACAACAACAACAATTGTTAGGGAGTACAGTGGCTCCATACAATAATAACCACAACGTCAGTGTTTAGAGCCCACCAGTCATTCCTGCAAAGATTAAAGCCACTGAAACTCTATACAGAGTCACTGAGTCAGAACCTACTCAATGGCACTTAACAACAACAACAATTATATTATTTTATTGCAAGGTCAGTGGTTCAAACTCACCAGCTGCTCCTTGGAAACCCTGTTCAGGGTCGCTATGAGTAGGAACCAACTTGATGGCACTTAACAACAACCACAATGAGCTCCAATTTTCTGAATACTCTTAGACATATGCTAGAGTACTTTTGTGCCATGGGAGAGAACCGAATTTTGTGTTGGCATACCTGGGTTTTAGTCCTGAAATTGGCTCTGTGAACCTGGACACACTATCTTTTTAAGCTTCATTTTCCTCATTTATAAAATAGATTTATCATTCCCCATCCCCTCATGCCTTACTTATCACATAGGGTTGTTTGGGGGCATGTACAAAGACCTTATAAATTAATTCTAAAAGGTTGTTATGTAAAAGTAAGGGTCTATTGCTCTGGTAGCGTAGTGGTTACGAATTGGGCTGCGAACCTTAAGGTCAGCAGTTCGAAACTACCAGCCGCTCCGCGGGAGAAAGATGAGGCTTTCTACTCCCGTAAAGATTTACACCCTCGGAAACCCTGTACAGGGTCGCTATGGGTCGGACCCGACTCAAAAGGCACTTAACAACAACAACAACAAAGTCACCTCCCAAGGAGACTCTGGGTGAATGAGTCAAAGTTAAAGTAATGTTCCAAGTGACTGAGGCCAAGGAGAGCTTTTGTCTGGTGGCCAAGTTTGAACCTGATCCTCTCCCATGGGGCCAGGCCTCTGTTTAATCTCTGGTTGAGGAAAGGAGTCTTGAGTTTCTCCCCAATTTCTTTAGTGCCTTAGAGTGTAAGGAAAGGAGAGAAAAATCCAAAAATAAAACATGACTTGTTTGCATGCCTGTTTGCTTTGTGCACAGCTAGGGAGAGAGACTTGACAGTTCTCTTCTTGTGTCCTGATTTTACTGGCTTTTCCTTCCCCCAGGGCAATCTTGTCAGAGCACTGGCCAAAGGACTTTTTATTAGCTAAAATAATGATGACCATTTCACACCTCTTCACTGTCCATTCTCAATCTGGCATGTCACTGAAAATACATTTCCCTGGATACCCGGGAAGCAGTGACAAAATGTAAAAGAACAGCACATGTTTCTCCATTGATTTGCTTGTGACCTTGGACAAGTCCTGGACTTCAAGCCACCAAAATATAAAATGGGAAGAGATGCTGGATTCTATGATCTTTGATGTTCCTTTCAGTTTATGGCACGCTGGTAATGTTTAATTACCAGTTCTTTGAGTGTAGTTCTGACATGAATATTGATTAGTATTTTAGTTTATATTAACAAGTAAGAAAAAAGTAAAACAATGAAGATGTCTATTAAAATTTCATTCACTTGTCAGTGATGTGAGACACTTCTTTAGTTGATCAAATAATTATTTTCAAATACTGGAAGAATAGTTGCTCAGGTTTTTTGTGTACTTTTTATAATATAACAGCTATAGACATAATACACTTAAATTTAATCTGCATTATTAACATTTGCTCCATCGCTCTCAAATTTAGATAATTCATAAAACGAATCCTGATATGTGGTATCTGGCAATTTCTGTGATATAAATAAAGGAAGCCAGGCTGGTGCAAGGAGCTCTGGTAGCGAAGTGGTTACAAATTGGGCTGCAAACTGCAAGGTCAGCAGTTCGAAACTACCAACTGCTCTGCAGGAGAAAGATGAGGCTTTCTGCTCCCGTAAAGATATACAGCCTCAGAAACCTGGTTCAGGGTTGCTTTGGGTCAGAACCGACTCGACGGCACTTAACAACAACAACAACATACTGCTGCTATGGGTTAGGTATTGGGCTGCTAACTGAAAGTTGAGGCTGTCTGCTCCATAAGGATTGACAGTCTGGGAACCCTTTATCGGGTCACTATGAGTTGGAATAAGGAGCTCTGGTAGTGTAGTGGTTACGAATTGGGCTGCTAATCTCACGGTCAGCAGTTTGAAACTACCCGCTGTTCCACGGGAGAAAGATGAGGCTTTCTGCTCCCATAAAGATTTACAGCCTTGGAAACCCTGTACAGGGACGCTATGAGTTGGAACCGACTCCACGGCACGGCACACAACAACAACGAGTTGTAATAGACTCAATGACAGTGGGTTTTTTGGTCTGGGTAGTATAAATATTCCCATCATGGCCAGTTTCAAGAGTTTGGAAGAAATGCACAAGAGTCCAACGTGTATTGTTATCTGGACTGATTGTGAGGGTTGGAAATGTAAAGGTAGACGTTTTGTAGCAAAAGGAGGGGGGTGATTGACTTTGCAGTCTAGGA
>NW_006408544.1:16790854-16794608 GCF_000296735.1 Chrysochloris asiatica
AAAAAAAAAAAAAAAAGAGTCCAATGTGTAGTATTTCCAAATAAGGTTATTTAGGTGTTAAAAACAAAAAGTAAGCACAGCCCTCAACCACCCTTCAGATCTAGAAAGAAACTAACCCTCATGGCCCAATTTTCAGGCAAGCAGAAGATAGGTTTATAGGGTGAGGGGGAGTGGAACAACAACACTGGCAAGGTATGCTTACCTTGGAATAATCAGGATCAAAAGAGCAAGATTTTCCTAAGAATAAAGTTAGGAAGGGATAGAAAGAGGGGTGGAATGCAGGTAGGAATGAATCACAGGGAGGAAGTGAAATAACTATTGTTACATGGAAGGGATTGTAATCATTGAGATGAAACAAAATGTATGTTTTGTTGAGTATAAAACTGATGATCTTGTCTGTAAACCTCTACTGAATTCACAATAAAAAGTTTAAAAGAAAAAAAAATCCGCAAAAAGAATATAGATAATAGTAAGGTAAGGTAACTAGGAAGAAATGAGTACTGTATTTTTATGCAAAAAAATGGGACATGGTACATTTTTTGTAAATTGTGCAATTCCTCATGTGCAAGTTAGTTTCCTATGGGCGCTAATGTGTTATATGCATGGGTGCATTATTTATGTGGGAATGTTATTTGTTGAAACTACAGCATTGAGTACAAGCAGTTATTGCTTTCCTTGGTAATATGGGACTGTAAAAATGCCCATGCAAACTGAAACTATGCAAAGGGGAATCTTTGGGGAAAAATTAAGATTTTGCCAAAATCTTAGAAATCCTTTTGTTATTTATAAATGTATGTTGTTGTTATTGTGTGCCATTGACTCATAGTGACCCCATGTGACACAGTAGAACTGCCACATAGAGTTTTTTTTTAATTTTCTAAGTTGTGATCTTTATAGGGGAAGAACTCTGGTACTGCAGTTGTGCTGGGCTGCAACTGAAATGTTAGCGGTTCGAATCTACCAGCAGCTCCGGAAAAGAAAGATGTTGCAGTTTGTTTCCATAAAACACATGGGAAACACTATGGGGCAGATCTATGAGAGCAGATTTACCAGGATTTCTCCCAAGCCACCATACCTTACCCATACCCACTGTCATCAAGTCAATCCTGATTCTTAGCAACCCTACTGGTCAGAAGACTACTGCTCCCTAGGTGCTCCAAAACTACAAATCTTTATGGGAGCAGAGAGCCTCATCTTTATCCCATGGTGGAGCCATAGGGAGATGAAAAAAAACACACACAAAAAACCCTAATACTCAATTTGTTCATTAATTTATTTTGTAAAAATTGAAAAATAGCTTTCATTACAAAAAGTTCACTGTCTTCAAATGTACAATTCATTGATTTTTTAATATGTTCACAGTGGTGTGTAACTATCACCACTATAAATCCAGAACATTTCCATCACCCTCAAAGAAACTTTGAGTGTACTTCTTAGCAGTCACTCCCAACTCCTTCCTCCCCCACCATATGGGAATCCCACAAATTTACTTTCTGTCTCAATGGATTTATCTGGATATTTCATATAAATGAAATCATATAATATGTGGTCTTTTGTGTCTCTGGCTTCTTTCAGTTACCATGTTTTGAAGGTTCATCCATGTTGTAGCATGCATCAGTACTTCACTCTATTTATAGCTGAATATGTTTCTTTTTATGGTTAAATATGTTCCATTTTTGGAATTCAGCACTGGAGGCACTCATCTATGCCAAGAAATTAGAAGATAGCTATCTGGCCAACTGATAGATATCTGTGCCTACTCCAAAGAGAGGTGACCCAACGGAATGTGGAAATAATTGGACAATATCATTAATATTATATGCAAGTGATTCCACGGCACATAACCACCACCACCACCAATATTTTGCTAAAGATTATTCAAAAACAACTGTAACAGTACATTGACATGGAACTGACAGAGGTTATAGATGGATTCAGAAGAGGATATGGGACGAGGGATATCATTGATGATGTCAGATGGATCTTGGATGAAAGCAGAGAATACCAACAAGATGCTTGCCTGTGCTTTATTGACTACGCAAAGGCTTTTGACTGTGTGGGTCGTGACAATCTATGGACAACATTTCAAAGAATGAGTATTCCGGAACACTTAATTATGCTCATGAGGAACTTGTACACAGACCGAGAGGCAGTGGTCCAGACAGAACAAGGGGATACTGAATGGTCTAAAATCAGGAAAGGTGTGTCCCAGGGTTGTATTCTTTCACTATACTTATTAAATCTGTGTGCTGAGCAAATAATCTGAGAATCTGGATAGTATGAAGAAGAACATGGCATCAGGATTGGAGAAAGACTGATTAACAACCTGCGATATATGGATGATAAAACTTTGCTTACTGAAAGTGAAGAGGACTCAAAATACTTACCACAGCCTTAGGTATGGGTTGTACCTCCATGTAAAGAAAACAAAAATCCTCACCATTGGACCAGTAAATAACTTCATGATAAATGAAGAAAAGATTGAAGTTGTCGAAGACTTCATTTTGCTTGAATCTACTATTAACACTCATGGAAGCAGCAGTCAAGAAATCAAATGATGTATTACATTAGGAAAATCTGCTGCACCAGATCTCTTTAAAGTGTTCAAGAGCAAAGACGTCTGAGGACTAAGGTACTCCTGATCCAAGCCATAGTATTTTCAATAGTCTCATATGCATGTGAAACTTGGACAATGAATAAAGAAGACCGTAGAAGAAATGACGCATTTGATTTATGGTGTTGGAGAAGAGTATGGGGAAGAGTACCATGAACTTCTAGAAAAAAAAATCTGTGTTAGAAGAAGTACAACCAGAATGTTCCTTAGAAGCCAAATGACCAGAATTTGTCTCTCATTCTTCAGACTTATTATCAGGATGGACCAGTCCCTGGAAAAGCACATCATGCTTGGTAAAGTGAAGGGCCAGCGAAAAAGAGGGAGACTTCCCAAAGAGATGGATTGGCACAGTATTAGCAGCAATGGGTTCAAGCATAGCAAAACTGTGAGGTTGGCACAGGATCCAGAAGCATCTTGTTCTGTTGTGTACAAGGTCAACATGAGTCAGAACTGACTCAATGGCACCTAACAACAACAAAAACAACACATAAATTATTCAGTGATATTGGTTACATTTTCTACAATTTGTCATCATTCTCATTCATTACATTCTGGTTGTATTATTTCCAGTACTCCAGTTTTTGTGCCCCTCTTCCTACCCCAATACCTTCTAATCTTTCCTTTAGAGTAATTTCTGACCATTTGGTCTCACAGATGATTTTTTAAAAGAAGTTCATTACTCAACAGTGGTATTCTTTATGTTCTCAGCCAATCTGTTACTTGACTAAAAGATGACAATCAAAGGGTGTTTTGGGTTTAAGTTTTAAAAAGTATCTCAGAGTGACAGTCTTAGGGAGTCCTCTAGACCCAACTAGTCCAGTAGTTCTAAACTTTTTAAGAATTTGAGTTCTGTTCCACATTTTATGTTCAACTTTTTGAGGAACTGTCAAAGTGTTTTCCATAGCAGCTCTAACACCACCACTGTATGAGGATCCTTGGTTTTACAAATTCTTGCCAACACTTGTTAATTTCTTTTTTAAATAGTCGTTCTAGTGGGTGTGAAGTGCTGTCTCATACTGTGGTCTTTCTTTTCCTTTCCCTAATGGGTGTGGTACTGTGGGTTAATGTGCTGGACTGCAGAGTCGTTTCAACATGCTGTACAGGGACAACTAGATAGCTACATTAAAAAAAAAAAAAAAA
>NW_006408544.1:16794868-16795973 GCF_000296735.1 Chrysochloris asiatica
GGTAAGACTGAACCACCAACCTTGTGGTTAGCAGTATAGTACCACACCAGTAGTCTACTATAATTGAAATTTTCAAAGTTAAAAGTGTTTTATTAATATATTTATTGGGTTAAAAGCTTATCAAAATAGTTTGGACACGCTTGCCTTCTTTTCATTGTATAACATACACAATTTTTCTGTTTTGGCACATGATCATACTTCTAAGTTTGGATAAGCTTTCAACATTTTATCTTTTGTTCTTTCAATGTCATGAATCTTTCCTTTAACGTGTGTATGTAATTTACAGGCATTGCTTTCTCTGGGGCATCTTCATCCTTATGGTCACAACCACTGTCCTCATTTATATCAATAAATTTGCATTCACTAATTTCCTCTGGCTGCATATCTAGAGCCTTTCAAAAAGAAGTAATGTCAACATTCCCATGGATAATTGTTTTGTCTGTAACTCCATTTATGTTTAATTCAGACTTCATGTTCAGCATAACCACTTTTTGTTTCTTTGCTTCACTTTGATGTCTTTTGGACAATTCCCTTTCAATTATTCATTTGTATAAAATGCCATGTGGGTTTATCACTGGGAGACAAGGGAGGTAACATAACTACATCCCTTTGCTGTCTGCATATGATCTGAATAACAGATGCACAGTGACCAATCTCTGACAAACTGTGAACGAAGTAATGTGATTTATCATTGATCATGTGTTATTTACTTAATGACTTCTGAACTAAAGTGCTAGCAGTGAAGTCTGTACTTTATGTAATTACTTATAATTAATATACCATGATCATTGAAACCTGAGTTGTGTTTTATTGGGGGGATGATGTTATTTAACTGAACTGTAGTAACTAAAATTCTTGTACATCAGAACTGTGCAAAGTGAGATGTGCCTATATTTTATTACCATTGTTTTAAATATAGTTTATTTATTATGTCTATATAATAAATAATCATACATTGACAGAGAACTTCCAAGAGGTTCAAGCTGGATTCAGAAGAGGCCGTGGAACGAGAGACATCATTGCTGATGTCCGATGGATCTTGGCTGAAAGCAGAGAATATCAGAAAGATGTTTACCTATGCTTTATTGACTATGCAAAGGCTTTC
>NW_006408544.1:16796843-16849119 GCF_000296735.1 Chrysochloris asiatica
GAGAAGGATATCATGCTTGGTAAGATGGAGGGTCGGAGAAAAAGAGGAAGACCCCTAACGAGATGGATTGGCCAGGTGGCATCATTGATGGACTCAAGTGTGGTATCAGTAGTGAGGTTGGCCCAGGATTGGACATTGTTTCATTCTGCTGTTTATGGGGTTGCCATGAATCGGTTCCGACTTGATGGCACCTGACAACAACAACAACATATAATTTAAAAAATTTCTAAGAACCATGTTTAATAACTGGATCACAATGTTTCTTAAAATTTAACAATTAGCTCTTATGAGCTAGTAGTACAAACTGGCTTTAGTTAACCACTGTGTTCAGCTTATCCGTTCTTTGAGTCTATAAATCCTCCCTTCCCTTAACCAAAGTACATATGTACATACATTCAAAACCAGATGTAAACACTTTTTCCTCAAATTTTGTAATCCCAGAGTACCTGGATCATAACTAGAGCTCAGTGAATTGAGGTAAATTCACATTTATTAGAGAAGACACTCATGAGTCCACATCACACGCCGACGAGCACAAACGGGGATTGCTGTTGTTAAGTGCTGTCAAGTTGATTCCAACCCAAAGCAACCCTGTATAGGGTTTCCAAGGAGCAGCTGGTGAGGTTGAATCACTGACCTTGCAGTTCAAGTGACTTTGCAGTCTGATGCATTAGCCCACAGCACCACACAAACCGGGCTAGCACGCCAAATAAAACCAACTTTATGAATCATCAATTTGCAATGGATGCTGACTACTTGGCTGGTTTACTCTGTACTCCAAACAATTTTTTTTGTTTGTTTGTTTGTTTTCTAATGATGAGAGAATACATGTACTTTGGAAAGAATAAAATAAACTGTTATTGCTTCTCTGGAGTTGCAACAGTTAGGAAAGGAATGGTGTTTGAGGTTGGAGAGATGAGAAAAAGCTAAGGGAGATCATTTACATTCATTGAATACCTATCCTGTGCCTAGCACTTTCTTGAGGACTGTTACAACCTCATAACATACAAGTGAGAAAACCAAGAATCTCAGTAAGTGACTTCCTCAGGCCAAACAGCCTGAAATTGGTGGAGTTCTGGTATAGCCTTGTAGACTATGCACCCAGTGACAAGGTTGGTTTGAACAGCAAAGCTGGTGGTTCTAACTCACCAGCCACTCAGAAACCCTACAAGGGTTGTTATGAGTCGGAACCAACTCGCTGGCACTTCACAACCACAACAACAAGTTATACTGTAGAATCTGAAACTACATCAGTGAACTTTTCCTACTCTGTTACATTAAGATACATTATACCTGTCTTATACCTTCAATGAATATTTTACTGATACATGTTTTTGTAACAAAAATTTTAAAACATGGATTCACTGAGTTCAGCTGATCTTCCAGGTGTTGATGTATTCATTATATATTTTAAAAATCACATTTGTTAATATTATCATCAGAAAAGTACTGGAAAGCCGTCATGTTCATGGTGGTAGATAAAAAATTTCCAAAACTGTAAATTCACTTGAAAGCTCAAACTTTACCTTTGGCAACAACAACCGTTAGCTGTTTTCTTAGAAGTAACAGGCTAACTTTCTTTTCATTTCCTAGAACATATGTGCCAAATACTGAAGTTTGAACAACCATAGTTTGTCTGTTATTCTATGAAGTAAAATTGATATCTGAGTAACAATGATGTGTGTGTGTATGTTTATCCCTAGCTCTGCTCACTGACAACCTAGACACAATAGCATCATCACTGTTGTTGTTAAGTGCTGTCTAGTCAGCTCAACTCATAGCAACTCTGTATAGAGTTTCCAAGGAGCAGGTGGTAGGTTTAAACAGCCAATCCTGTGGTCAATAGTCCAGTGTTTATCCTACAGCACTACTCCAGGACTCCTAATGGTACCACGTTGTTGTTGTTAAGTGAGGCCAAGTCAGTTCCGACTCATAGTGAGCCTTTGTAGGGTTTCTGAGGAGCAGCTGGTGAGTTTGAACTGCCGAACTTGCAGTTCAAAACAACCATGTGGCCCAGTGCTTATGCTATAGTGCCACACCAGGACTCCAGTAGCACCTAAATCTTGATTTCTAAATGCATTCTCTACTAAACGGAACTAGTGTCCTTTGGAGAAATGAGTGACTCCAAGGCTGGGGCTGGAAAAGGACAAGGTGAGCCCGGGATATAGTGATGTTGTTGTTGTGTGCTGTGGAGTTGGTTCCGACTCATAGTGACCCTGTACAGGGTTTCCAGGCTGTAAATCTTTACGGGAGCGGAAAGCCTCATCTTTCTCCCGCAGAACAGCTGGTAGTTTCGAACCGCTGACCTTGAAGTTAGTAGCCTAATTTGTAACAACTATGCTACCATAGCTCCTTGGGATATAATGATAGAAAGTAGTAAGACAAAGTGCTTACAAAATGATGGGGAGATGTTAAAAGGACATAGAAGGCAGTCAAATCTGATACAATTTGTGCTACAAAATATAATGATAGTAATGATTATATAATTCATTGATTAAAATAAGACTCAATAAGTTCATTCTGATATAAATGGGTGGGAAGTGAAAAGCTTTTCCATATAGTAGGAAAATAATTAATAAATGTATATAGAATGATGATAATATTTAAAAATCACCATTTGGCAACCACTGCAGGAAAATGCACTGGACCTCAGTGTCAGTGGGTCAAACTCACCAGCCACTCTTCGCAAAGCTTAGACAGGGTTTGAGTAGGAACCAACTCGATGGCGCTTAACAACAACAACAGCATAGTAATAGGATTCCTGGTGTGATGCAGTAAGATCAGCACAGGACTTCGAGCCACAAGGTTGGTAGTTCAAACCTACTAGCTGCTCCTCAGTAAACCTATACAGGGTAGCTATGAGTCGGAACCAACTTGACAGCACTTAACAACAACATAGTAATACTACTATGCTGGCTGCCAAATGGTACGGAAGCACTGTATAGGGTTGCTGTGGGTCGGAACCGATTTTGATGGCACTTAACAACAACAATAACACAGTAATAATAAAAGAAGCCCTGGTGGCACTGTGGGTTAAACATTGGGCTGCTAACATTGGGTTCAGATTCACCAGTCACTCCAAGGGAGAAAGCGACTATCTGCTCCCATAAAGTTTTACATTCTCAGACACCTTATATAGGGGTTGCTATGGGTCAGAATTTATTCAATGGCAGTATATTATTTTTTTTAATAGTAAAAATGGTTTCAAACAAATGCTATTTATTGTGTTGCTTTACTGACAGCTAGCCTCTTCTAGGAATCACTGTTTGTTAACAGACTGTGAGTTCTGGGTTGGCAAGTGCCAAGGGCTGTGGAAGACCATAGTTGAGCAACAATAAGATGGGTGCAGTTCTGAACCAGGACAATCACCTGTTGAACTGACTTAGTTTTCTGATAGGCTCTGAAAGTTAATGGGAAATGCCCAAAACATTACTGCAGGGGTGGAAAGCAGGGTAGTCATAGCCTCTGAGTGAGGTTCAGTTCAGTTTAACATTCCTTGGAGTGCATCCTGTGCCAAGACTGGTTTTGGGGACTCAGAAATGAATCAAATACAATCTGACCCACCGGGCTCACAATTTGGTGGGGGAGACATACAACTAAACAGATAATGGCATTATAGTGACAAATATTTGTAAATGGAAGCACAAGGGTTACTGGGAGCATTGTGTTGTTGTTAAGTGCCATCGAGTCAGTTCCTACTCATAGCGACCCTGTATAGGGTTTCCAAGGAGCAGCTGGTGGATTTGAACTGCTGACCTTGTGGTTCATAGGCCAGTGGAAGAGGATTTATGCTTTTCTTTAAGCATACTTTTATATATAAACCTTCTTACACAGAAACATCATTTATCCATTCTGCCATCCTTCTTTTCTTTCATTTAGTTAAACTACAATTTATTAAGCATACCCTAGACATTGCTGACAGTCTTCCTTTTTCAGTGGAGGGTCAAATGTCACAACAATTGTGAGGATGGTGCAGAACTGAGCAGTATTTCTTCGTTCTGTTGTGTGTAAGGTCACCACAATGTGTCAGAATCAATTTGATGGCGCCTAACAACCCTAGACCAAATTCAATAAAGAAAATAGTATTTATTAGACTTGGTAACCAAATGCTGGGGAAAGAGACACAATAGTAAAAATGATTCCCAGATTTTTTTGGCTTCAGCACATGGGTGCATGATGATGCCATTTATCAAGTCAGCAAATGGATATCTTCTTGCTTTTTGTTTTAGAAAACAAACTTTAAGGAGCAGAGAATATTTAGCTTGGGGTGCTAGACTTTTAACTCACTTGTAGAAACCATTCTTAGAATACTGGCTTTGTAAAGGATATGTTGTTGTTGTTGTTGTTGTTAAGCACCAGCCAGTGGTTTCTAACTTATAGCGACCCTGTATAGGGTTTCCAAGGAGCGGCTGGTGAGATTGATTCACTGACTTTGAGGTTCAAACCTAAATTGCCATCGAGTGCATTAACCCGCAGCGCCATACCAGGACTTTTGTAGAGGATGTATATGGTGTGAAAATGAAAGTGGAGAAGCCTATCAAGTTGGGAGTAAGAAGATGTAATAGTGGAAAGCAATGAAGGATTAAGAATGCAGTAATGAAATCAATTGTCTAGAGCTCAAGAGAGATTAAAAATGAAGATTTAGAGAAGAAGAGAGGAAAACAGATGAGAATTCAGAGACAGAGAACAAAGTAGGTAGGATGACTCAAAGTACCTGAAAGAAATTGTAGAAGATGAAAGGACTTAAAGTGAACCAGCTCTGATAGCGTAGTGGTTATGAATCGGGCTGCGAGCCACAAGGTCAGCAGTTCAAAACTACTAACTGTTCCACGGGAGAAAGATGAGACTTTCTGCTCCCGTAAAGATTTACAGCCTCAGAAACCCTGTACAGGGTCGCTATGAGTCGGAACTGACTCCATGGCACACAACAACAGTATGATTAGAGGAGCCCTGGTGGTTCAAGTGCTCACCTGCTAATCAAAGGTAGGCAGTTTAAGCCCATCAGCTGCTCTGTGAAAGAAAGATTTGGCAGTCTGCTTCCATAAAGGTTTACAACTTTGGAGACACTATGGGACAGTTCCACACCATTCTATATGGTCACAATGAGTCAGACTAGACAGCAATGAGTTATTTTTTATTTTTATTTTTTACTCTGCTCAGGGAGTGATGATAAAGGCAGCTTCTTTCAGCAGCAGAATCTGAATAGAAGGAGGGAGAGTCTGAAGCAAGAGGAAACTGGTCCTGGGAACAAATGAATCATCTTTGTGTAGTTGCTACACCCTTGGTTGCATGATTATTCATAAACAAATACAGATTTCCTGCAATGGTAGTGATCTAGGCTTGGAAAGCACAGTGCTAATGCTATTTTGCCAAACTGATCTAAACTAAAGAACCCATTTCCCTAGATTGAAAAATTTTAATAACAGTAACTTATCCTTACTGAATTTTCTGAATATTATACAAAGGACTGTTATAGCAACAGATGAAGGACAAAAGAAATCTGAGTCTATTTCCAGTTTTTCTTTAGGCTGGATGTACCTCATTTGCAAAATGGTGGTAGTATAGTACCGAACTCCTAAGGTTGCTGAAAGGATGAATCATAGTTTTCCTTGTTGTAAAAAGGAGATAGCAGGTTTTTGTTTTCTTTTGTTTGTAATATGACTCAGAAGTATGTGGTAAAGGCACAATTAGGATTGTACAGGAACAGCTTTCATTGATTTAGAAGAGCAGTTATATTTCTTCTAAGGTGGTTGCTTAATTATTATTTGAAAGTTTCCTGGAGATCTTACACAGTTTTACTATTAGAGTTTACTATATTATGACTTAACCTAAAAAGTTAAAGGGCAGTTGGTTGCATCCTGGTATGGTGCTGTAGGATAAGCACTGGACTGCTAACCAAAAGGTTGGTGGTTCAAATCCACCAGCTGCTCCTTGGAAACCCTATTAACACAGTCGCTATGAGTCAGAGCTGACTTGACAGCACTAAACAACGGCTATGCAGCAGAATGTTATAATAGAGTCCTGTGGATTAGGCTTTATTCTTCAGTAAAGGGATGTTACATAAGTCTATTAGTGAAATTCAGAAAAATTTCACCCATACCAGAGATTAAGAATAATAATGATATTTTAAAACTATGGATACACACACACTCTCTCTCTTTCTCCCTTATACACACACACGGAAATAAAAACAGATGGGCACAATCTTGAGTCTAAAACAGACTAGGAATTAGGAGCATTCTGGAACCCACAAATGGAATTTAACTATGGGCACCAGTTCCTTTGCATACGTTGTCTCCAATATTCACAACACTTAGCAATGTTGGCATGAGAAAACAGAGGTTCAGAAATATTAAATAACTTGCTTAGGGTAATAAATCTAATACATAACAGAACTGTTAATAGTAGTATCAGGGTTTGTCTGACCCCAAAGTCCTTGCTCATACCTTTCTGTGGTAAAACATTGTATTTGGAAAATTTGGAGACCAGAGAATTTGGAGAATTTCTCTTCCTCCTTTCCCTCAGATAGCGTTTTTTGTTTCTTTTGTTTTGGGTTCTGATGTTTGCACCCTAGAGGTTAACTGTGAGTGAACATGAATACCCATAAACAGAACGACTCCGCAGCTCCCTCTAAAAAACAGTTTCCTTCCTTTAGAGCCTTACATGGGATTTGGGGAGGTGGGACTGCTTAAAGATGGATGATTCTTTTCTTCATTTTACCTCTAAGTTGTTCATGCATTTCAGAACAGTCTGTTAGCTATGTTCTTGCTTAACATTTCTCTCCCTCCTACTATTATTTTAGGAGGATAAGGGTTAAGGGCTTGGCATCTATCTGTAGAATCTTTTTGTAAGGATCTGTACAGTAGACCCCCCAAAAGTTAAGGTCAAAGACAAGTCCTTTCATCTGTTTTGGGAAAGAGTGTGTATGTGTGTGTTTGAGAAAAGGTTTGTTCGGAATCACTCTTCTTTCACCTACACACACTAATCGGACTAGAAGGGACCCCCTCGAATCATGAGAGATGAAGACGAGGAGATCACACACCCCCGCCCCCACCCCTCCCCCGCCTGCTTTCAGGTGCGGGTCCCAGTGACGGGAACATTCAAGTACCTTCCAAAGAAACAGAAAAGGTGCTCGGGGCCTGAGGATTGAGGGTCGCCCACCGGGGGCGGTAGAGAACCAGGGGGCTTCCACCTCCTAGGAGATGTTAACGGGCCCGGGTCCCGAGCTGAAAGCTACGCGGGGGAGCGCGGGACTCTAGTCTCCCCCAGGCTGTCCTCCCTCCCGCTCGCGCCCGGCGCGGCCTCCGCAGTCCCGGCGCCGTAGCCCGGCGTGGGGTCCAGGGGGCGCTGTGACCCAGCGGCGCCGGCGGCGCAGGCATCAGGAGCGGCCGCAGCGACGTTAGAGGCTTCGCCTAGGATCCCCTCCTGCAGCGCCTCGGTCGTCCCACCGCAGCCTTGTGCCCCCGGCCCAGCTCAGCGACGCTCCTAGGAATTCGCGTGGCTGCGGCGGCCCGGGAGCCCGATGCGGCTCGGCGGGCGCTGGGCCCCAGCAGCAGCGGCGGCCACAGCCTCTTCAGGAGTGGGAGGCTCCGTGGCGGCGCCTGGGGCCGCGCCGGTGCCCTCCGGAGGAGGTTGCCAGTTCAGGGACGACCCCCCCGGCCATGCTGAGGCGGCAGCCGCCGCTGCTAGAGGTGAGTGCGGCGCTACGCGGGCCGGGGCTTGTCAGTCTCCCGCTGCCCGCGGGGGTCCTGACGGCCGCCCTAATACCCGGCGGACGGGACGCCCTGCCTCCGCGGCCGCCTCCCCCATCCCGCGGCTCAGGGGCCTCAGCCCTTCCTTCCCGCCTCCCCCGGGAGGTTGGAGACGCACGGGGGACGACTAGGCCCCGCGACGCCGAGAAGCCCTGGCCCCGGCCTCTGTGCCGGCGCGTCCGGCTTGTGGGGCTGGGGGCTGGCAGGGGCGCGGGAGCCCTTTCAGGTTGGCCCGGACGCGGGCCGAGCGCAGCCTCTTCTCCCGGGCCCTGCACGTACATCCCAGAGGGAGGCACAGGACGCCTGTTTGCAAACAGCCTTGGCTTCTTGTTCCCCACACCGAGTCCCGCAGAGTCCCGGGGCGGGGGGGTGAGAACTGGGGTGCATAGAGTGGGGGATCCTGAGAGGCCCTGGTGTTCCTGGAATGTCATTCCCGGACCTGACGTGCCCGAGAAAAACCTTTTGCGTCTTATTTGAGGTGAAATTTCATCACCTGCCCGCAGTTCTTCGCTGGCTTCTTATATTACATTTTGCCTCTTGTAAGCGTGGTTTGCCTTGAGAAAGCCCCATCCTAGCTTTGCGATGTTAAGTTTCCTAGATAAATACTCACAGTTATAAAAATATCTTTTTTGTAAAGATCTGCCCTTCGCCGCCGCCCCCCGCCCCACCCCACCCCGCGCCTCAGAATAAGAGAGGATTTTTAAAAAATATTTCAGTTCTCTGTACAAAAATAGTCCACCTTAACAGATCCGGAGAATGGGTGAACAAGAGGATTTTTAAAAGTCGTGCTGTTATTAGAAAAGGTGTGAACTGAAACACCATAGAGGTAAAAAAAAAAAAAAAATCTGTTCTAGTATTAAAATTTTTTTTAAAAAAGTTACTGACTAGTTTTATACCATAAATCAGATGTTTGATTTATAATAATTGTGGTTGCAGGTTATTATTCTTGTCTTCTTGTTATGCGTGTGAATTTTGTATTAAATAGGTGCTTTTAAAACTTTTATAATCATGGAAAAATACTCTTAATAATAGAAACTTCAGAAAGTACAGAAAGGTGCTTGATGGTTTTCAAAGAATATATAATTTTGTTGTTATTGATATCGAATCAGATCCGATTTACCCCATAGAGTTTCCAAGAAGCGACTGGTGGGTTTGAACCGCTAACCGTGCCATTAGTGGTCCAGTGCGTATCCTACAGCTCCACACCAGGACTCTTATCTATTTAATCTTTGTAGTTAAGTGCTGTGGAGTCGGCTCCAACTCATAGAGACCTTGGTGGGTTTGAACTACTGACCTTCTGGTTAGCACTCCAGTGCTTTATCTACAGCGCCACACCAGAAGTCCCACTTATTTAAATAGTGTTGTTTAGTGCCATCGAGTCGATTCCGACCCTTAGCGAGGTTGTATAGAAATCCTAGGGGTGGCTGGTGAGCTCAATTCAAACCAACTTTTCATTCTAGCGCATTAATCCAGCGCACACCAGGACTATTTAATGTTGTTGTTGTTGTTGTTATGTGCCGTGGAGTCGGTTCCGACTCATAGCAACCCTGTATAGGGTTTCTGAGGCTGTAAATCTTTACGGGAGCAGAAAGCCTCATCTTTCTCCCGCGGAACAGCTGGTAGTTTCGAACTGCTGATCATGAGATTAGCAGCCTGATTCGTAACACTACTCTGCCAGAGCTCCTTGGACTATTTAATAGTGGGGGAGAAATCACTGTTAACCCCACATTTTGATGGTCATTCAAAGTTTAAAATGGTCTTGGGGCTTGTACTGATTATGATTTTGAATGAAGACTTCTGGATATTATGTTCAAAGCTAATAGTTCTGTTTTACTGTTTAAAACTCAGTCATTTGGATAACGATAGAATATTTTTTTAAATTGCATTGCAGCCATAATTGAGCTCATCAATTAAAACTCAGAAAAATATGGTAACTACTTAAAAGACTCCTGATTTACTTCTGATTCGGCAGGAGGAGTTCCTGAAGTTAAGGTAGATTTTGTGAGGCACACAATTTTTGAAGACCTATTGTGTTAGAGGAGTCCTGGTATGCTGCTGTGGGTTAATGCGCCACACTTCAAAACCACAACTGCAAGGTCAGCGGTTCAAGCTCACCAACTGCTCCTTGGAAATCCTATACAGGGTCGCTGTGGGTCGGAATCGACTCGACGGCACTTAACAACAACAACAATTGTATTAGAGGAGTCCTGGTGTGGCGTTGTAGGATAAATCCTGGATTGCTAACCACAAGGACCGCTTTTCAGAACTATCTGCCGCTCCTCGGAAACCCTGTACAGAGTTGTTATGAGTCGGAACCAACTTGAAAGCACTTAACAATTGTGTTAAAAGGAGTCCTAGTGTGGCGCTGTAGGATAAGTACTGATTGCTAACAGTAAATAAGGTTGGTGGTTCAAACCCACCAGCCACTCGTTGAAAACCTATACAAGGGTTTCTGTTAGTCGGAACTGACTTGACCCCACTTAACAACAACAACAACGTGTTAGATATTGTTTTTGTAAGATTTGTTTAAATTTTTCTAAGTGTAAAATTTAGATTAAAATTTATGATTAAAATTGTGATTAAAACTTATGTTAGTTGGCCTTGTTGTTAAGTGCTGTCAAGTTGGTTCCCACCCATAGCGACCCTATGTAGAGTTTCCAAGGAGCGACTTGAACTACCCACCTAATGGTTCAAAGCGACTTTGCAGTCCAGTGCATTAGCCCACAGTGCCACACCTTAGGTTTTAAAAAGTCTAATTCAATTCATCTCAATGTGTCTTTGAAGACCTCTTAACATTAGAATCAGCTGAAAGTGTGTATTAAAATATGCAGATTCCTGGCCCCTTGAATCTGAATTTTTAGGGGTGGTGGTAGTCCAAGGATCTTCATTTTTATCAAGCTTCTTGATTTTTAGATCTACTAAAGTTTGAGAGTAGTCCTAGTGTGGCACTATAGGATAAGTACTCAACCTCAAGGTTGGTTTGAACCGCAAGGTTGTTAGTTCAAACCACCAAGCTGGTCCTCGGAAGCTCTATACAGGGTCGCTATGGGTCTGAACCAAGTTGACTTCACTTAACTGCAACAACAAAGTTTGAGGATCACTCATATGATAAGTTTAAAGTTAACTAACCGTGTACTGAAACAACCATCCCTGTTTTCTAGCAAAGCTATCCATTTTAATGGCATTGCATTTATTTCTCATAACATTAGATAATGCTGGTGTAATCTTAGAAAAATGATATTTTGAGGACTGTTGATTCAGTCCATAAACATTTATTGACAGCTCACTGAAGTTGTTACAGAAAAACACTTTGGTCATTTACGTCAGCACTTAAGTTTCCCTGAACCTGAATTCATTGTAAAATGGGGACAGCTGTTATACTTATCTTGCAAGACTTTTATTGTTTGTAAATTAAAATTTTTAAATAAAATTTTAACTGTTAAGTGTCAGGTGCTGTCTGGGGTGTCTGCCTTTGTTGTTGTTATGTGCCATGGAGTCCATTCTGACTCAGTGACCCTGCACAGGGTTTCCGAGGCTGTAAATCTTTACCGGAGCAGAAAGCCTCATCCTTCTCCCGCGGACAGCTGGTAGTTTTGAACTGCTGACTGTGAGGTTCGCAGCCTGATTTGTAACTACTACGCTACCAGAGCTCCTTGGGATGTTTGTCTTAGGGAAACAAAAATGGCCAATCTTGCTAGCAATTAGTTAATTGTGGAAGCAGGACATATTTAACCTTACAAGGCAGAGTCAGATGTTGTTAGTTGAGTGGAACATGCTAGATGCTAGTCTATCCCTAATCCAAAAGGGCAGTGGTTAAGCGCTTAACCCAAGATCCGACAGTCTACTTCTGTAAAGATTGACATCTTTGGAGACTCTGTCCTGTCCTTGGAAGCCCTATAGGGGCAGTTCTACTATGTCCTGCATGGTCGCCAGGAGTCTGAATCCACTCGATACCAGTGGGTTTGGTTATCCCTAAATCCAGTGCCTTGCACTTGAAACACATTAATAATATATTTTATATGTGGTCATTCCTTTATCTTCTAATTTTTGATTCAGTGGTTCATTCTTTTATTTTTATTTTTTTAAGTGGTTCATTCTTTAAGGGCATTATTGTGTATGTTTCTTAGAAAGTGATAGTTTTATACTAACTCCTTTAGAAAGACAGAAAGAGTAGAGGTGATCCTATTTCTTTTTCTGTTGTTAGACTACTAAAGATTATTCAAAGATAATTGTTTAGATTTGAACTTAAATTCTTATGTACCTAAAGGATGTGTGTATGTATTTTTACTTGTGTTATGGTTATTAATTACACGATGTAAGGGTCCTTGTATAGTGCTGTAGGATAAGCACTGGTCTGCTAACTGCAAGGTTGGCAGTTCAAACCCACTAGCCCTCCTCAGAAACCTTATACAGGGTCGCTATGCATTGGAACCTACTTGATAGCACTTAACAATTGCACGATTTGGTGCACAGTATGGAGTCAAATGGGGCAGAACTCCTTAATAAACAAACTTGCAAACACACTTAGAGTGATGTGATACTTAAGATTCTGCGTTTCTTGCTATGTGCAAATGGTGTTAACAGTACCTGTCACAGGCAATTGTGTATAGCAGGTTTTATATAAGTAATCAAAAGCAATTAGCTAATAGAAGGTGCTCAATAAATACTCATTTCTAGTTTCCCTTTTGGGGAAAAACAAAAATTTTTGGGAAAAGGCATTGAAATGTCTTGCACTTTAACCCTCTCATGACTCCGTGATTCATATAGTGCCCACCTACATTTTCCTTCTCTGGGGTTTATTGGGCAGTTCCTTTCCCATTGAGTACATGCAGCTATCTAGAGGGGACCTGTTTAATTGTTTGAAATGGAAAAAAAATGGGTGTGTGCCACAAATTACGATGTTTCCTTTTTTTTTTTCAGGGTATTGTATGAGATGATGTATTCTGGAGGTGTGATTTTGGAAAACTTTTGTCTCTCTTGCTTTTTTTGTTGTTGTTAGGTGCTTTTGAGTCAATCCCGACTTTAAGTGCCCTTATGCACACAGAATGAAACACTGCCCAGTTCTGTGCCATCCTCACAGTTGTGTTTGAGTCCATTGTTGCTGCCACTGTGGCAGTCCATCTCTTTACCAAGCATGATGTCCTTTTTCAGTGACTGGTCCCTCCTGATAAAATATGTCCAAAGATTTAGAGATGCAGCCTCACCATCCTCACTTCTAAGGAGCATTCTAGCTGTACTTTTTCCAAGACAGATTTGTTTGTTCTTGTACTTTCCGTGGTACTTTAAGTATTCTTCACCAGTGCTGTTATTTAAATGCCTTGATTCTTCTATGGTCTTCCTAATTCATTGCTCAAATTTCACATGGATATGAGGTGATTTGAAAATACCATACTTGGGTCAGGTGCACTTTAATCCTCAAACTGACATCGTTGCTCTTTGACATTTTAAATAGGTCTTTTGGCTTCTTTGTTGAAAGCACTGGTACCACTATAGTATGAGCACTGAGCTTGTTGGCAGTTCAAACTTACCAGTCACTCCATGGGAGAAAGATGAGGCTTTGTGCTCCCATAAGATTCACAGCCTTGGAAACCCTATACAATGGCCACTATGAGTCAGATCCAACTTGATGGTACTTAACAACAACAAACCTTTTAAGTATCTTACTGGGTTGCTAGGATATTTGGAAGTTGCTCTGGTAGCATGGTGGTTACAAATTGGGCTGCAAACCTTAGGGTCAGCTGTTTGAAACTACTAGCTGTTTCGCGGGAGAAAGATGAGGCTTTCTGCTCCCGTAAAAATTTACAACCTTGGAAACCCTGTACAGGGTCTCTATGAGTCAGAACTGACTCCATGGCACATAACAACAACAACATTCTTGTGATGATTTCATGTTGTAAATACATCATTTATTTTCAGATGCTCTAAATTGTATGAAAGGAGCTCTGGTAGCATAGTGGTTACGAATTGGGCTGCAAACCTTGAGGTCAGCAGTTCGAAACTACCAGCTGTTCCATGGGAGAAAGATAAGGCTTTCTGCTCCCATAAAGATTTACAGCCTCGGACACCCTGTACAGGGTCGCTATGAATTGGGACCGACTCCACGGCACATAATCACTACCACCACCAAATGGTATGTACCTGTCAAGGGATATAGAAGACAATGCAGAACCCAGAGGGGAATATATGTGTTCCACTTATCCTTCCCCTGGCTACGTCCAGAGGAACATATGGATTCCATATAATTTTACCTCGAGTCCAGAGTAACAAGTGTGCCCTGCATTATCCTACTACTCCAGAGTTGAGAAGGATATATGTGTCCCACATAATATGTATAAAATTTCCTATTTTGTAGCATAATTTCAGAAATATGCCTTGATTCAGCATGCCTTCCGTTAATGAAAACATGTAGTATCAACAAAAAATTCAAAGCGGAAAATAATTGGCTCATGAATGGCTTAACACCTGGTAGTTGAAATTTTTTATAGGAGTCTGCTTTTGGAATTCATGGAGGCCTGGTGCTATTAGTGGGTTATGCGTTGGGCTGCTAATTGAAAAGCCAGCATTCAAATACATCAGCCATTCCAAGGGAGAAAGATGAGGCTTTGTGCACCTGTAAAGATATACAACCTTGGAATCTCTATACAGGGTTGCTATAAGTCAGAACCGACGTGACTACACACAACAGCAACTATTGGAATTCATTAGAATTTTTAATTGAAAATCATTTTGATCCCAATTTGTTATGCATTTTTCTATTTAATTTTTTTGCTGGTAATTTAGCTATTCCGAATGTGTAACCCAAAATAAACCCACTGCTGTCAAGGCCCTTCTGACTCATGGCAACCCTATAGGACAGAAAAGGGACTGTTCGGTGTTGTTGTTAGGTGCCATCGAGTCAGTACCGACTCATAGCAACCGTATGCACAACAGAATGAAACACTGCCCGGGCCTGGGCCAACCTCACAACTGTTGCCACGCTTCAGCCCACTGATGCTGCTGTATTGCCAATCCATCTCGCTGGGAGGTCTGCCTCTCTTTCTGTGACCCTCCATAGAGTTTCTGAATCTGAGCACACTTATTACAAATTATTTTCAAAGTTTATCATTGATCTTTGATTTTATTTGTTTCTACATAAGCTACATTATATAGAACAACATTGTTATTGAAAGATATATGTTGTTGTTATTGTTAAGTGCCATCAAGTCGGTTCTGATTCATAGTGACCCTGTCTAGTGTTTCCAAGGAGCAACTGGTGAGCTTGAACTACTGACCTTGAGGTTCAAACTGACCTTGCAGTCCAGCGCATTAACTCAGTGCCACACCAGGGCTCAGAAAGATATATAATAGCAGGCAATAAGTAGAAATAGTTCATATACTTGTTGTTAAGTGTTGTCGAGTTGGTTTCAACTAATAGCAACCCTGGATGGGGTTTCCCAGGAGCGGCTGGTGGATTTGAACCGCTGACTTTGCAGTTAGCAGTCCAGTGCTTACCTATAACGCCACATCAGGACCATATATGTAGTTTTAAAAAGCTGTATACATTTATTATATTTGCATAATTTAAGAGCTGTAGAGTCCTTAAAAGGAAGCCTGATAGCATTGTGGGTTATGCTTTGGGCTTCTAATCACGAGGTCAGCAATTCAAATCCACCACCTAGCCACTCCACTGGCGAAAGATGAGGCTTTCTGCTCCTGTAAAGATTTATGGTATATGAAAACCTATACAGGATCACTATGGGTCAGAACCAACTTGATGGCACGCAGCAGCAGTCTTTAAAATAGGCTTTTCCTTACAAACTATAATAGTATAGAACAGGATCTTATAACCTGTCACATACTGGTTCCAGTCTTATAACCTAAATCACCTCGGGCAAGTTTCTTAGCCCTTTTAAGCCTCAATTTATTCTTCTATAAAACTAGTCTGCTAGTATCTACTTTGTAGGATTATTGTAAGCATTAAATGATATAGCTTGTGAATCAGAGCACCATTTCAGCCCATGAGACTTGGTAAACCAGAGTTCCTGTTGCTGTTAAGTGCTGTTGAGTCAGTTCCGACACATAGCTACCCTGTGTAGGATTTCCAAGGAGCTACTGGTGAGTTTGAACTGCCAACCTTGCAGTTCAAATCACCTTGCAGTCCAGTGCATTATCCTGCAGCACCATACCTTAATCTGGAAGTATTTCGTATTTACTTCTGCTTGAATTTTGAAGGACTTAAAATATCATTAATTATTTATACAGTTTGCTACTAAAAAAAAATTGTTGTTGTTAAGTACTGTCAGTTCAATTCCGACTCAGGGTGACCCTGAACTGGACTTCCAAGGAGCAGTTGGTAGGTTTGAACTGCAGACCTTGTGGTTCACAGTCCAGTGCTTATCCTATTAATTTAAAAATATTATAGATTGCTAAATTAAAGGAACCAAAGTCTCAGTAGAGTTAAAATTTTAACTGTTTAGTCAGTGGACTGTCTTATGCTTTACAATTCACAGTGAATTTTATTTAATAAGATAAAAATTTCAAATAAAGTAATTTGAAAATGCTATTTTTTCTGTAAGTTGATAAAATGAAATAAAAAAGAAATCTTTGTGGATAATCAAAATTAAGAAAAAGTCACTGAATTCATATTGAGCAAGGGAAAAGGAGAACTTACGCACATTTATGTGTATCATGAGGCATTTGGGAATTTATATTATAAAACTGTTTGCAACGATCTTTGCATTTTTTCTATAAATTGTCTCCTAGTTTGAAATTCTTATGTTTATTTACTGAACTTTTTAAATGCTTTTGTGACGTTAGGCTTTTGACTAGTTTCTTTAGTTGATAATTCCATAGTGATTCATCAGTTTCCTGCTTATTGTTTATGATAATATATATCCTGAGGATATGTTACTTAATATCTATGATAATAGTTCTGTTGTACTTTTTTTAAATGCAGAATCATTAAATTCATACCCTAGATTTAAAACATTACTAAAACTTAAGTATTATTAATTTTTAAAATCTAGGACATGAATTATCTTTTGAAGGAAGGAGTTTTAGGAAGGAGATGGGACCTAAGCAAATGGTAAAAAGAGTGTAGAACTTTTCATTTATTAAGGAAAATTTGGGGGTATGTTTAGTTTTTTTGGCCTGAAGCCACTCAGCTCTAGCTTCTGGGTCAGCACACCTAGCTTCCCCAATTAAGCAACCCACTTCTTAAGCAAGTCTCCTGCTCCAGGTCACTCAGCTTTCCTGCTCAGGAAGCCCACTGTTCTGTCTCATGCTTGTAGTGTTGCTGCCTCTGTTGTCACCACTTTTCTGCCCCTTCTTTGGTGTCACAATTCTCTGTGTCCTGGATTTAGGGATTTTGGGGTCCAAAGGATGTGTGCCATTCCTGGCTCTTCTTTCTTAATGGTAATGAAATCATCATTCCTGCTTTTGAGATGGCTCATTTTATACCCAGTAAGATGGCAGAACTGACCAATTCCTATGTTAGAGTTCCATACATCTTAACTATTTTGTGGAATTTGGTGTCACTGGGGTTAGGTGTTGGGTTGCTAACCACAAAGTTGGCAGTTCAAACCCACCAGCTGTTCCTCAGGAGAAAGATGAAGCTGTCAGGTCCTGTAAAGATTTACAGTGTTGTTGTTGTTGTTAAGTGCCGTTGAATCAGTTCTGACCCATAGTGATTCCTGTATAGGGTTGCCAGGG
Source organism: Chrysochloris asiatica (assembly GCF_000296735.1). NCBI lineage: Eukaryota > Metazoa > Chordata > Mammalia > Afrosoricida > Chrysochloridae > Chrysochloris > Chrysochloris asiatica. Next base: position 16,814,285 of record NW_006408544.1, read on the forward strand.
AGCTGCTGGTTAGTTTGAATTGCTGACCTTGTAGTTCAAACTGATCTTGTGCTCATCCTACACCACCACACTAGGACTCTATATAAGGTCACTATTAGTCAGAATTGACTTAATGACAGCGGGATTTTTTTGGGGGAGGGGGGTTGTGTGTGATGGCTAGAAGAACTTTATCATGTAATTCACTGCACTGCACCTATTGTTTTTGCTAAGTGCTATCAAGTTAGTTTCTACTTATAACAACCGTATAGGGTTTCCAAGGAGAGGCTGGTGGGTTTGAATTGACAACCTTGCAGTTAGCAGTTAGCTCAGTGCTTGTCCTACAGCGCCACACCAGGACTCTTAGGCAACCTCTAATCTACTTTCTATCTCTTTAGAACAGATTTGTCTATTCTAGTCAATTCATATAAATGGAATCATAACGGCTGACTTCTTTCATTTAGTATAATATTTACAAGGTTAATCTGCGTTGTAGCATATGATCATACTTCATTCCTTTTTATTGCTGAATAATATTCCTTTATATCCATATGTTGTTAAGTGCTATCAAGTTGGTTCCAATGTACTGCGACCTTGTATAGGGTTTCAAAGGAGCAGCTGGTCAGTTTGAACTGATGACCTTGTGGCTCACAGTCCAATGCTGATCCTACAGTGTCACACCAGTATTTGTTTACCCATTTATCACTTAATGGAAATTTAGGTGGTTTCCACTTTTTGGCCAGTCTAAATAATGTTACACATTTGTGTGTGGGTTATTGTGTAGAAGTATTGTGTCATTTCTCTTAGGTAGATACTTAGGAGTAGAATCTCTTGGTCAGATGGTAACTCTGTTTAGCCATTTGAGGAACTGCTATCCTCTTTTTTTCATGAAGCAGAAGTACCCTTTTACATTCCTATCAGCAGTGTATATGGGCTCCAGTTTCTTCACATCTTTACCAACACTTGTTATTAACGTTTTTTGTTTTTTGTTTTAAGTTGTAGCCATCCTAGTGGGTTTGAAGTGGTAAGGTAAGGCTCTAATTGAGATTTATAACATTTATTTACAGTCATTGGGTAAATTGTTATAGCTTTTATTTGCAGATAAATTGTCTTATTCTTTGATAAGGAGTCTTGGTTTGAAGATAAAAGCAGTTAGCTTTTACTTTCCTGTATAGTAAACAGTGAACACAGTGGAACTGGGTAAACACTTTCAGTAGTGACAGGGATGGTGGTGGCCTGTGTGTGTGTAAGTGCCGACGAGTCATTTCTGACCCATAGCGACCCTGTACAGGGTTTCCAAGTAGCAGCTGGTGAGGCTGAACCACCTACATAAAAGATTGTTTTCTAAGAATATTTCTTAACCAAAGTAAGCCCTAAATTTAATAGTTTTCCTTTACTTCTGTTAAAATATTCCTAAGAATGATAAGTCCAGTTGCATATGTAGCCATTAACATTTCTAAGTACCGAGATCTGGTTGACTTAAATCATTGTCATTATATCTTGATACGTATTTCCAAATAAATTGAGATGAGTTATTGTTCTTTATTCTTATATATAGAATATCCCCCAATCCTTTGTTTCCCATTCAAGATATTAAGGTTTTTCTATGAGGTTTTATAGAACATCGTTCAAAGTCAGGAATAATACCTTGTTTCTAAAGTTGTTTTTTTTTTTTTCAAACCAGTTAGAAAACACTGCAGGGAACCATTGTTTGCTTAAACTAAGCACAGATTTTGGGCCTTCATTCTTTATACAATGGAACGCCCACAGTATTTTCCCACTTGATTAAGATCACTGTTAGAACTGTTAATGCTGATTTTGAACTGAGCTGAGAGGCTTGTACCAGTTTGTTATACAATCTTGTTGCTTTGGAAGCCGTAATTTCCATATAAAGTTATAATAACAGCAGTTCCAGAACCATTTTGATAGGGCTAATGAAAAGGTATACATTTCTCTTGGTGTAATATGTTTCTTTTCTAAATCCTTTTGGTTAAGGCTTGATATTTTAACTGTAATGCAGAAGTCAATGATGTATGTTTTTATTACTATTTCGTAGCACAGTAGAGTATCTAAAAATTCTCTTTACTAAAGTTGAGCAAACAGTATCAAAATTTTGTGAACACATCTGTCAGGGTATATATAAACTATAGTCTTCATTTTTCATTTTTAACTGAACAAGAGAACCCAAACCAAAAAAAGAAAAAAAAGATGTCAATTCTGAATCACAGCAACCAAGTAGGACAGATAGAACTGCCCCATGGAGTTTCCAATCTTTATGGAAGCAGATTGCCTCATCTTTTTCCCATGGAGTGACTGGTGGGTTTGAAGCACTCACTTTTTAACACACTGTTGATCACTTTAAACATTGTAACACCAGGGGTCCTGAACAAGATAAATAAAAAAAAAAAACACACACACACACAACAAAAACCTAGTAAGTAAGTGAAGTGCTACCAATTTGAGAAAAACCGTAGAACTTCAAAATGTATCACCTAGACCTTTTAGTGATTCTGATGCCATAACTGCCCATAGCTTTGTAAAAAAAACCTCTTTTCTTTTTTTATAGTTGAAGTAAATTCTCTTTGAAGTTATTGTGAGGTAACTTTTGAAAGTTTTTGTTCAGTGTCTGCAAAACAAGGTTAAGTTTCTAATACTTGGCACACAGTCCTTCATGATTTGGTTCAAACCTATCTTTTTCTCATTCCTTTGTCAGTATGCCCCACTATTTACTTTTTATAAGATTAAGAAATTTTCCTTGATTTCTTCTGCCTTGTATTACTTATGTATGTAATATAAAAGTTTTGCCTACAGTTATCTAAGGTACAACTATTATTCTTTCTCCTGGAGCGAAGATGAATGAAGACAATTAAAGTGCATGGAAACAATTTGTCCGAACGGACTTATTGTTGTTGTTGTTGTTATGTGCCATCGAGTCGTAAACCTCAGCCTCTACAACCCAGAGACAGGAAGACCCAGATGGTACCCAGCTACCAGTGTTGACTACTCTGAAAGGCATCACAAATAGGAGGTCCGGGATAGAATGGGAGAAAAATGAAGAAGAAAACTCAAAATAATGAAAAAGACCAGGCTTACTGGTTTGATGGAGATTGGTGAAATCCAGGAGACTGTGGCCCTCAGTCACTCGTCAGGCCTGGAATTGAAATCACTCCTATGGCTCAACTCTCAGCCAAAAAATAAAGCTCTAAGGTGAGCTTTAACATCAGGGAGGTACACACTCCCTAGAACAACCAACCATACGTGATCAAAGGTGCAGCATTTGCCCAGGGATAAAGTCCAGAAGGCAGGAAGAGATAGGAAAGAAAGACCAATGAAAGCAGTAAATGCGGAGAGGAAGTGGGAATAGTGCTATTACATTGTGGAAGTTGCAATCAATGTCATGAATCAAAATGTTCATGAATTGTTGAGTGGAAAACCAATTTGTTCTGTAGACTTTCATCCAGAAAAAATAAAAATTAAAAGGTGCTTTTCCTTTGGTAGATGTTTTATATATATTACTTATATTTTTTACATTTACCCTATAATATCAGTTGAATTAGACCTGTTTTACAGCTGAGGCTTTGAGAGTTTTATTGACTCTCAAAGTCCATGTATATGACTCAAACCTATACATTTCTGACTACAAAGTCCACATTCTTTTTAATCATTTGAACCTCCTAATGTTTTTGTGTCTTGTTTTGCTGTAAGATTTTCCATAGCACTTTAGAAAGTATTCATATTAGGAGAGCTCAGATTTAGTTTATTGATTTTGGTGGATGTTTGCCTTTGAAGTATGCTACTGGCATGTAGCAGTTTGAATAAGAAGAATGTGTGTGTGTGTGCACGCTTGCATTTTGGGAATTTCAACTTTCATATGCTTGTATTTTTGAAGTAGATAAATGGCTGGTTTTCTATTATTAGAAGAATATATTAACTGATCTTTCAGCCTCAGTTCTATGATCAGAGAATGAGTTGTGAGCTATTTCTTGTAAGACCCCTTCCACATTTAATATTCTATTCAGTCTTAAAAAGGAGAACTGAATGAGAAGATAGAGTGCATGTAGAGAACTCCAGGCAGTGGTGATGAAATGTCATTCATGCAGTAATGGAATTGGCAGGGAGAAGGACTGAAGAAGCTGTATACTCTGCTTAGAATTGAATAGGGAACCAAAACCGAGGGATTGTAATTTACATTTATGTAGAAGTTTTCCCTGTAATAAATGGAGAATATATTTCTGAATACGAATACTGAAATTCAAAATCAGCTGTATGAATAATTTATGGCTGAGGCCTTTTCCCTCTCTAGCTGTTGTTGGTTACCATTGAGTGGATTCCAATTCACAGTGACCCCATATGACAAAGTAGAACTGTCCTATAGGATTTTTTTTGGCTGTAATACTTTCTGTGGCATAGTGGATTAATGCATTGGACTGCAAAGTCAGTTTGAACCACAAGGTCAGCAGTTCACTTTTACCATCTGCTCCTCGGAAACCCTGTACAGGGTCACTATGGGTCGGAATCGGCTCGATGGCACTTAATAACATAGCAGCAACACCAACAATCTTTACTGAAGCAGATAACTAAATCTTTATCTCCTGGAGCTGCAGGATGGGTTTGACTCTCCAACTTTGAGGTTCGCAGCTGAGTGCTTTTCCATTGTGCCCTTTTTTCTGTCTTTTCTTGTGATAATGTGCACATGCTTAAGAAATATGTGTCTAAAAGTGTGTTAAACATGAAAATATCCAGGTCACCAGTAGCATACTTGAAATAATTGAAGCTTTCATAATATTTATAAAGTGATAATTCAGTAAGTAAAATGTGGCCCCATTATTGTAGCTCTTCAGAGAGTTTGCTTATAAAGCAAAGGAGGGCACGCTCTGCATGACAGGCATTGTGGTGACAGAACTCTTTTATAACCTTCCTATCCTTGAGGTATTAGAGATGCTAATATTGAAATATAGTTAAACAAGTAAGTTTTTACTAGCTGGAAAATTGACTTCCAGCTAGAAAATTGTTATCTTTTTTCATTGTTAGCTTCTTCTGGGATCCTTGAGTCAGTCTCTCTTGACTTGGGAAAAGAAGTCATGTTCGGCCAGGATTTCTAAAGGACCAAGGAAGTGCTATTTAGTCATAAAAGTCTAGTTGTTTTCTACATATGACACATCCAGTAGGTTGTGGTTTTAAGTGCTGTTGAGTTTGCTCCCACTCACAGTGATGCGTTTCACACAACAGAACAGAACACTGCATGGTCCTACACAATCCTCATTACACTTGTTATGTTTGAGCCCATTGTTGCAACCACTGTGTCAGTCCATATTGTTGGGAATTGTCTTCTTTTTTGCTGGCTCTCATCTTTAAGACAAGCATAAAGTCTTTCTCCAGGACCTGGTCCGTATAACATGACCAAAGTACTTTCCATGAAATCTTGCCATCCTCACTTCTGAGGAGCATTCTGGCTGTACCTCTTCCAAGATGGATTTGCTTCTTTGTTCTGGAAGTCCATAGTATTTTCAGTATTCTTCCTCAGCATCATAATTCAAATGCATCAATTCTGAAGAAGTCTTCCTTATTCACTGTCCTTCTTTCACATATGAGGTGATTAAAAACACCATGGCTTGGGTCAGGCACATCTTAGTTCTCAAAATGACAATTTTTGCTTCTTAACATTTTAAAGTGTTTTTTTTTGCCACAGATTAGCCCAATGCAATATGCCATTTGATTTATTGGTTGCTATTTTCATGGGGTCCAAGTAAAAAGAAAGCATTTACAATGTCTATCTTTTCTTCCTTTGTCATGATGTTATCGGTCCAGTTTTGAAGATTTTTGTTGTCTGTGTGTTGAGATATAATCCATACTAAAGGCTGTATTTGATCCTCATCAATGTTTTAAGCCCTTTTAGCTTTCAGCAAGAAAGTTTGTTTCATCTGCATTTCACAGCTTATTAATAACTCCTCTTTCAATACTGATGCCATGCTCTTCTTATAGTCTAACTTCTTAAATTATTTGCTCATCATATAGATTGAATAAGGAGCTCTGGTAGCATAATAGTTATGAGTTGGGCTGATAACCTCAAGGTCAGCAGTTCAAAACTACCAGCTGTTCCCTGGGAGAAAGATGAGACTTTCTGCTTCCATAAATATTTACAGCCTCGGAAACCCTATACAGGTCACTATGAATCGACCGACTCCATGGCACATAACTTATACCACCATAGATTGAATAAGAATGTTGAAATGATACAATCCTGACACACCACTTTCCTTGAGCCAAAATGGTTCTCATTGTCTCCTCTACTATCAACTTTAAATTCCTCTTGCCCTTAACTATCATATCTGCTGGTCTTGTTAATTTACTTGTCAATCGATCCAAACTCTCATTTTTGAAGTTTCTGAGAACTCAGGTTAGATTAGTTGCATTTGCCTTTTCTTAGTCACAGTTGAAAAAGGGAGTACCAAGAGGTACCAGAGTGGATCATATGAGTTCCATGCATACTTCTTATTGCCTCCATTGTGTAACAGCAGCCCTGCTTCCTTCGGCTGATCATGGGTAGTTAACTCTACATGATGGTGACTTCTCTTCTTGGCTGCTGGAACACAAGGAATTTCAAATGCTCAGATTGTAGTTGTGGATTGTAGTTCAGTGGAATTCTTAAATGGATCTGGCAGGAGTGTGCCCTGTTTGGGACCTAGGATCTCTAAATTTGTAGAGCCTGTATTATAGAGCTGGGAAACACCAAGTCCTCCAGTGTATCATTAGAAATGATGGTAAGTGGGAGCCATTTCTGCTTCCATAGCTTGGTTCCCAGACCCGTTTATTCTTCCTGCTAGGGATATAGTTAGTCTCTGAATCAGTACACATATATTGCATCCTAGAGGATAACAACCTAACTTGCCTCCAAGCTGTAGTAGACCATGACAATATTCTGTAAAGTTGTCTGCTTTTGTATGATGCTGTTATCCAGTGGACATATCACATGGGCTGACTGCCACAACGCCTTCCTTCATTTTGAAGTGGTTACCTTCTTGTGGATCGTGTACTTTATAAGCCCCTTTTTAGTGGTGCTGTCTTTCTGGATAGGAAAGGCAATCCTATATTGGGAATAAGTATTTATCCCTAGCGCTTTTGAGATAGAAGGACACAATGTAGTTAAACATGCCTCTTAGTGGCCAATTGGCCTGCTTAAGTTACAGTGTTGAATCTGGTTCTTGTGGGCAGTTCTCGGTGTTTGTCTCTGTTGCTAACAGGTTGGACATTTAGAGGTGACCATAGCCTGACTAGGTTTTGCTAAGTGGGGAATCCATGCTGGTGGATCTATATATAGTCTTCATTTCTGCCAGTTTCCTCTCCATTCATGTCCCCATTCTGACAGTTGGGGTAGCTAATATCACTTGCCTGAGTCATTTGTCTGTTTGGTTTGTCAGTGTCTCTTCTGCGATGCTTTCTGGTGGGGATTAACATGCGAAACAAAGATTTTCATGCTTCACACCCATTCCCATATGTTTGCTTATTTGCTTCAACCCCTGCTTCCTTACCTCCATTTTTCAGTCTTTTTTCTTACAGGTCTCTGACCAGCTAACCAGTCCATTTGCTGTTTCTGTGATTCTTTATATGCTCATTTCAAGTCAGGCAACTTGAAGAACCATCCCATAGAAATATTTTTTTCTGGTTGTTGTCAGGGTCATCCCAAGTTGGGCTGTATAATGAAGCTGTTGTTTAGTTTTAGCTTGCATCCACACACCAAGCTGATATATTTAAAAGCCAGGTTTGACTTTTTCCTCCTCAATTTGGATGTGTAGGATCCTTAGAAAACTATAGATGTGAACAGAGAAAGCAGGGTGGGATGCTGGTACAACTGTGGTGGATGTCAGGAAAGTCTTGGCTACTTGCTTTTGCAGTTTACTTGTATGCTTGGTCCTGCTTGGGATTAATTTTTGTGAATTGAGTGAAGGTTTATAGATCATCAGTTTTACATCCAACAAATCATGTAATTTGTTTCATTTAAATGATTGCAATCCTCTCCATATAGCATCAGTTATTTTACTTCCTCTCTGTGATTTTTGTTTACTTTCAACTTTCTTTCCCAGCTCCTTTGAATTTTGTCCTTAGATCAATGTTGCCCTTTTGATCTTGAATGGTTGACCATTCCATGGTGTGCATACCTCATTAGTTGTCCCTCCTATATAACTATCTACTGCTTGACTGGAAATTGAGCTACAAGGGTGAGTTCAGTTCCAGACCTGAAGGGTGACAAAGGGCCATACTCTTCGTTTCCTCCGGTTTCTTTCTGACCAATAAAACAAGACTTTTTTGTAATTTTGAGTTTTTTTTCCTACATTTTCTCCCACTCTATCCAGGACCTTCTAATGTGATCCCTATCAGAATAGTTGATACTGGTAGCTTGACACCATCTAGTTCTTCTGGTCATCAGGGTCATGGAGACGGATGTTCACATGTTTCATTAGTGTATTGGACTAATTGATTCCAAGTGTCTTCACGTTTCTTCTTTCCTCCATGCAGGGAGAGACCAATATTTGCACCTTAGATGGCTACTCATGAGCTTTCAAGATTCCAGGTGCTACTCACAGAAGTTGGATTGTAGGACATTGTCTTTGTGGACTGTGTTATGTTGGGCTTAATTCTTAATGTATTATTTCCATCTTACAGTGGATTATTGTTGAGTCCACCTGACTTTGACTTGGAGAGTTGTACTGGCTCATGTGGGCAGTTCTGGACACATGGTGATCCATAATAAAGTACTCTATTTCTTATCAGGGCCCAGTAGTACACTAGGATCTGTTTTTCTGACATGACTTTCTGCCAGAATTCCATGGGCCTGCATTGTTATTATCCCACTGGGGCTTACCATAAATTCCACACTACATCTTTTCTTCACACTACATCTTTTCTCTACCATTTAGATTTCCAGAAACATAGGAATTGCTTGTACTACAGCCTGGAACGGATGCAAAGTTGTTTCCCCCACTCAAATCTGGTAGTCTTTTATGTCATGCAAAATATGGGCCACTATGTATAGAATGGATTTCTATGTATAGAATACATTGCTTCTAGAATCTGAAGAAGTCTACCAGGCATTGCACTTTCTTTTTGTAGTGGACAGAGGGGAGGAGGCAGCAATTTGCCTTTTGCTTTGGAGGGGATATGTTGGCATGACCTTGATGACTAGACTATTAAACTTCACTAAAGTGATAGATCCTTGAATATTTGTAGGGTTTTTTCACCTCTGTAGCATATGTACAAGACTAAGGCAAAAAACTAGAGTTCCAGTTCATACATGCACAGATTTATTCCAAGAAAAATGTATTTCAACAAACCTTTGTAATCAGTGGATGGCTGCACACAAGTTCCCTCAGCAATACACTTGTCTTAGTTTTGTTAGGTTAGCTTAAAAATAAGGAAGGGCATTCAATCAAAACATTGGTTTCCAAGGGCAAGTTTAATTCAAGGCAGAGAGATCAATTCAGAAGGTTATGGTGACTGTTTTTAGGGATCCCAAAGGGGTAATCTTGATAGATTTTCTCGAAGGACACAGGATCATCATGGGGCTTATTGAGAAGTTTTAAGAAAATTGAAAACTGCATTGGCATGAAAAAGGCCAAGAAAGTTGCTCTGAAGAATTTCCCCCCATCATGACAATGCACCTGCTCATCTTCAATGGTAACGAAGGCTGTCCTACAGAATTTTGTTGGGAAACCTTGCCCCATGTACTCTACAGCCCTGATTTTACTCCTACAGACTTTTTTGTTCTGAAAACTCAAAGAACATTTAAAAGGAAGACAATTTGGGGTGCTCGAGGATACCAAAACTACTGTTTTAGGGTGGTATACATTGAAGAGTCCTGGTGTAGCAGCATAGGATAAGTACTCGACCTCAAGGTCGGTTTGAGCTCCAAGATCAGCAGTTCAAACTCACCAGGTGCTCCTTAGAAACCCTGTACAGGGTTGCTATGAGTTGGGAACAGTTCGATGGCCATTAACAACAACAGCGACATCTTCAGGGGTTAGAGAGATGGAAATCCTGCCTTCAGAAATGTATATAGCTTGATGAAAGGTATGTTGAGAAACAATAATCTCATATTTTGACATTTTTGTGTAGTAAGGTTTCTGTGATTTTGTAGCAATACTTTTTTGACTTACCCTCATATTTGCCAAGACCATCAGCTTGCTAGTCATCACATCACTTCTTGCTGGTCTTGTATGATCAACATTTTATTGATGTAATGGATCAGTTTGCTGTTTAGAGTCCAGGTCTCTTCAGAGTATATTATGACAGCGTAGGAAGGTTAACAGCCTTGAAGCAAAACTGAATGTATATTCTTGCTTATTCCACATAAAAGTGAATTGTTTCTGATTAGAAAAGAACTCACAGACTGCATGCTATTTACTCGAGACTGTATTTTTCTGCTCTAACAGACTTGCTACATTTTGCTGATTGTGGCTACTTCTTGGTTGAGCTTTTGTGATAGTCTAATTATTTTCTAGGATTCAATTGCAGGCAGGGGCCAGATTGGTGAATTAAATAGACATATGGAAAGGGACATTGTTCCTGAATAGTTGAGATCCTTAAGGATGAGACTATGTATTCTCTGCCATTCCCTTCACCCCTTTCCTTATAAAATAACTGTTTTTTATTTACTATCTTGGCAAGCAGCTCTGGTAGTGTAGTGGTTACGAGTTGGGCTGCCAACTTCAAGGTCATCATTTTGAAACTACCAGCGGTTCTGTGGGAGAAAGATGAGGCGTTCTGCTCCCATAAAGATTTATAGCCTTGGAAACTGTATGCAGGGTCACTATGAGTCGGAACCGACTCCACGGTACTCCACGGTACTTAACAACATCTTGGCCAGGGGATAGAGTGACAGTTTTGGAAGTTTACACATGACTTTTCTCCCAATTCTAGTACTTATTCCACAGGCCAGGAACCCAGGGTGGGGATTATCCCAACTGCCAAGTATACCAATATCATTTATTTATACATTCAAGGGATTTGGGAATGACTGCTCATGGACCCACTGTAAACTGGAATTTGACAACTTATTGCTTGGTTCTTTTATCTTTCCCTTGTTATGTTGTTGTTAAGTGCCATTGAGTTGGTTCTGACTCATAGACACCCTGTATAAGGTTTCCAAGGGGCGGCTAGTGAGTTTGAACCGCTGACCTTGTGGTTCAAACCAACCTTGCAGTCCAGTGCTTTATTCTACTCTTCCCTACTACAAGGCCATGATAATGCTCCTGGTCTCTCTGTATTAATATCATCCCAGACCCTGTGACCAAATAGTCTTGGAAATGTTTGGGCATTTCCCTTTCTCCATAGTACTCGCCAGTTAGATGATAACTGTAGTCCACTAGCTTCTGGGATTAAAGTATCACCACTTGGCTGTTATTGTGTCAGGGTCCATCACAATATTGATATCAATGAACAAAATTCTGTGGCAGCTTCCCCTTTAGAGGAGAGTCACCACTGAAATAAGTGAGGCTAGTACCCCTATCACCGGCATAATCCTAATGGCCTTAATAGTGTATATCCTTTGGATCTCCTTGTGGAACATAGTCCTCTGGTAGGTCTTATGATAATCTCATCCTCTGCTATTATTCAGGAATTTCAACTTCACTCAATATTTGTTGTTGTTATGTGCCATTGAGTCGGTTCTGACTCATAGTGACCCTGTATAGGGTCTGAGGAGTGGCTGGTGAGTTTGAACCTTGCAGTTCAAACTGATCTTGAGGTAGAGTGTTTATCCTATGACACCACACTTGCCAGGCTTCTAGGAGCCACACTAACAATGAGTTTACACTATTCCTCCAGGTCCAGAGATATGCCTCCCACACCAAAGCCTTATTCAGTCTAATGTTCCAGCTTCCTTGATTAAGCACTATCAAAACCCAGTACTCTTGAGAGTCCACTTGATCCTGCTGGCTAATATATGCTGGCTCATTCTTGTAGCTTCTTTGGGGTATTGTCTCTTTTTTCCTTTATCAGGCCCACAATGTCCTTTGTAGGGTTATGCTGTGACTTAGCATTAGTTATTATCATGGCAGTGAAGAACAGAGATGGGACAGATCCTGAGGGGAACTCTTCTCACCCTGTAAGGGAGAAGCCTCTAAAGTGTGTTTCTGCATATAGGGAATGCTAAGATCATCCCTGAAGACCCAGAGGTTTCAAAGGAGCCTGGAGAATCAAAATCTTAGGAGCCACCACCTGAGCTGACCCTATCTTATCCATCAGTCTTCCAGGTTTTTTAAATCAAGGCCCTGACGTTGGCATAGCAAATCTGCCCATTGAAGCATAGTCTCTTTATCCTTTGTTTGGGCCTCATCTTTTTCTGTTCTCTCATGGTAGGTGATCTACCAAAGAGCCTTTAAGGATCCCTGGTGACACAGTGGGATAAGCATTGGGCTGCTAACTGCAAGATTGTTGATTCAAACCCACCAGCCATTCTGAGAGAGAAAGATGAGACTATCTGCTCCCGTAAAGATTTACAATTTTAGAAATCCTAAGGAGCAGTTCTACTCTGTGTGTTGGAATCGACCCAATGGCAGTAGGTTTTGTTTTGATTGGAAAGAGCCTTCATACTTAAAGGTCATCACACTTAGTTCTCACATTTAATCTTAAGTTTAAAGGCCTTTACACTTAGTTTTCAGTTGTTTATTAACTGCCTTCTCTAGGGAGTCAATGCAAAGTAACAGCCAGACATTGTTCTTGAATGCATTGTTCCCCTCATACTTTTCATTTGAAATTATTATTATTAAAACATCTGAATTATTACGTAAATTAGGGTGTTTCTCTCCGGGAATATTGTTCCAAATTACAATTGTGAAAGTTTTAGCCCTTGTGCCACTAACTTGTGCTAGGGATTGTCCGTAACTCACATACCACCCAGGATGAGATCCTTGTTTCCAGTCAGATGGTAAGTAATCCAGTCTCTAAACCCTATCTTAGTTTCTACTTTCCTAACCCATTTTTGATACCAACTGTTTCTATTTTGGACTTCTGATGTAGTGCTGTAGGATCTGCACAGGACTACGAGCTACAAGGTCGGCAGTTCAAACCTACCAGTTGCTCCTCGAAAATCCTTTACAGGGTCGCTATAAGTCAGACTGACTTGACAGCACTAAACAACAAACAATATGTCCATTTTAGACTACTGAGAAACAGATACTGAGATAGAGTTAAAAGTACAAGAGGTTTTCAGGAAAGGGGAGCAGGAATAGGGTGCTGCGAAAGGAAACTAGGGAGGAAGCAGAATTGGCAGGAAGAGCCTTCAGGTGCCATGTAGATATGAGAGTCTCGGCCAACCCAGTGATGACTCTGGGTAAAAATTGTCCATTAGAAGAGTTCTGCGATGGAGAGAAAGGGCCATGTCTTAATACCCACACGGTGCTCAATCATTGGCTGAATGTGGCCTCAACCTTGGAGCTAGGGATCCAGAAGCTAACTATATCTAGCAGTTGAATGGTAATTTTTTTTTTTTCTTGAAGGGCGATACAAGTGACAGATCTCCGTGGTTACCACACATAATAAATGCTAAGTAAATGTAAGGTACACCAGGGTTGTATTCCTTCACCATATTTATTCAATCTGTATGCTGAGCACATAATCGAACAGGCTGGGTTATATTAAGAAAAATATGGCATCAGAATTGGAGGAAGACTCCTTAATTGCCTGCGAAATGCAGATGATACAACCTTTCTTGCTGAAAGCAAAGTAGACTTAAAATACTTGCTGATGAAGGTCAAAAACCACAGCTTTTGATATAGGTTGCACCTCAATGTAAAGAAAACAAAATCCTCACCACTGCACCAATAAACAACATTCATGTAAATGGAGAAAAGATTGGATTTGTCAAGGACTTCATTTTGCTAGAATCAACCATCACTACTCATGGAAGCAGCAGTCAAGAAAGCAAACAATGTATTGCATTAGGCAAATCTGCTGCACAAGAACTCTTTAAAGTATTGAAGAGCAAAGCTATCAGTTTGAGGACTAAGGTGCACCTGACCCAAGCCATGGTATTTTCAGTAACCTCTTGCATATGTGAAAGTTGGACAATGAATAAGGAAGACAGTAGAAGAATTGATTCATTTGAGTTACGGTGTTAGAGGAGAATACTACAAGTACCATGGACTGCCAAAAGAACAAACCAATCTGTTTTGAAAGAAGTATAGTCAGAATGCTCCATGGAAGCGAGTATGGCCAGACTTCGACTTTCATACTAATGACATATTGTCAGGAGGGACCAGTCCCTGGAGAAGGATATCATGCTTGGCAAAGTGGAGGGTTGAAGAAAAAGAGGAAGACTCCCAACTGGATGGATTGGCACAGTGACAGAAGCAATGGGCTCAACGAATGTGAGGTTGGTGCAGGACTGGACAGTGTTTCATTCTGTTGTGCATGGTATCACTCTGAGTCAGTATGAATATGATGGCACCTATGGTATGTGGATTAATGCACCGCCTGCAAAGCCATTTTAACTGCAAGGTCAGCGGTTTAAGCTCACCAGCAGTTCCTTGGAAACTTTATACAGGGTTGCTGTGGTCGGAATCGACTCGATGGCACTTAACAACAACAGCAACAACAAATGTAAGGTATTATTCTTATAACTGTCATCTGATGAAATTTCCCTATGTTGTTTTTATCTTTTATAAGTAAGAACTTTTCTAGAGAATCTTACTTTCTTAGTTATATCCCATTGAATGTGTTTTTGTTTGTCAATCAGTAACTTGAGTGATGTGTTTGGAACTAAAAACAATATTTCATGGTGGTTGAGATGAACTGGAGATAAGTTTTTCGCCAATGCCTTCAGTGCATCTTGGACTTCTTTCTTCAGTACCATGGATTCTTGATCATATGCTCCCTCTAGAAATGGTTGAGCACTGACCATTTCTTTTTAGTACAGTGACTCGGTGTAGACCGTCCATCTTCTTTTGATGCTTTCTGCATCATTCAATATTTTGCCCAATAGCATCCTTCAGTATTGGCACTTGAGGCTTGAATTTTTTCTTCTGTTATTTCAGCTTGAGAAATGCTGAGAGTACTCTTCACTTTTGGTTTTCTAACTCCAGGTCTGCATACATTTCATTATATTTTGTCTTCTCAAGCTTCCCTTTGACATTTTCTGTTTCTGCTCTTTTACTTCCATTCACTTTAGGATCTCTACACTGGAGAGCAAGTCTCAGTGTCTCTTCTGACATCCACTTTTGTCTTTTCTGTCTTTGTAGTGACCTTTTGCTTTCTTTCTGTGTGATGTTCTTGATGGTCTTCAGTCATTAGTGTTGAATGCATCAAATCTGTTCCTGAGATGCTCTTTAAATTCATGTGGGAATATGTTTAAGGTCATATTTTGGCTCTTGTGAACTTGTTTCAATTTTTTTTTAGCTTTAGTCTGAACTTGCCTATGAGCAATTGATGGTCTCTTCCACAGCCTGCCCCTGGTTTTGGTTTGACTGGTGTTATTGAACTTTTCTACCGTCTCTTCACACAGATGTAGTCAATTTGATTCCTGTGTATTCCATCTGATGAGGTCAATTTGTTTAGTCACCTTTTATGTTTTTTTAAAAAAAAGAGTATTTGCAATGAATAAGTCATTGATTTTGCAAAATTTTATACTTACCTGGCAGGGGTGATTCCATGATCACGTAGGTGGTTTCCCCAGGGCGAGGCTTATCCATTGCACTTCGGATGGGCTTACCCCTGCGATTTCCCCAAATGTGGGAAACTCGACTGCATAATTTGTGGTAGTGGGGGACTGCGTTCGCGCTCTCCCCTGGGGAAAAAAAAAAAATTTTATCATGTGATCTTTTTTTAAAATCAGCATCATTTCTATAGCCAAATTCATATTTTTCACTACTGACCCTTCTTCCCTTTTGTTTCCAACCGTTGCATTGTAATGACCAGTAATTATCAATACTTCTTAATTGCATGTTTGACCAATTTCAAACTGAATAAATTTGGTAGAATTCTTCAATTTCATCATCACTGGCTTTAGTGACTGGCGTGTAAATTTGAATAACAGTGGTATTAACTCATCTTCCTTGTAGGCATATGGATATTTCCTTATCACTGACAGGATTGTACTTCAAGGTAGATCTTGAAATTTTCTTTTTGACAATGAATGTGATGCCATTCCTCATCAATTTATCATTCCTGTCACAGTAAACCATATGATTATCAGATTGAGAATGGTCAACACTAGTCCACTTTAGTTCACTAATGCCTAGGATATCGATCTTTATGTGTTCCATTTCATTTTTTACAACTTTCATTTTTCCTAGATTATTATTTCATACTTTCCATGCTCCAGTTATTAATTGATGTTTTCAGGTGTTTCTCCTCACTAGTCAAGAGATGTCAACCTGAGAATCTTAAAAATAATGACTTATGCAGCTTAATCAGCCCTCAGTGTCCACATGCATCTCACATATCATTTTTGGTCTTTCTGACTGCCTGTCTGACTTTCCCTTTATCATGGATCATATTTTATTGTTGATCC
This sequence comes from Chrysochloris asiatica, assembly GCF_000296735.1. Lineage (NCBI taxonomy): Eukaryota > Metazoa > Chordata > Mammalia > Afrosoricida > Chrysochloridae > Chrysochloris > Chrysochloris asiatica. Next base: position 16,830,765 of record NW_006408544.1, read on the forward strand.
TTCTTCCTCTTGGGTTCTACATTTCTTATTTTCAGAGCTCTTAAGCATACATAGTAGATGACCAATCTGTGCTTGAGTGATAGATGGCTAAGTCTGTTGACTGGACAAAAAGATAAGCTTTCCTTCTGCTAATGTCCAGTGTTAGAAAACTTCCTCTACTTACACATGTAACACTGTTGCTATGGATGGGTTTCAGTGAGCTCAGAATCTGTGAGCTGTATTTTATTTTCAGTATTTAAGTGTTGGTTCCCTTCTCCCCTTCCATCACCACTTTGAAACCTTATAAGCATATATGTTTATTGAGTATCCAACTTTCAAATTTGTTATACTGGATGTTTTGAAGAGATAATTAGTGAACTGGTGATCATCTTCTTTACCAGTTATGAGTGGCCTTTATATAAACTATTGTGAAGATTGACCGGAAAATGTGTTTGAGTTTTTGAAAATGTGAACATTTAGAACTCCTTTAGAACAAATAGAACTCCTCTATTGTTAGGAGCTTTTCCTCTTCTATTGTTATTCTTTCCGTTTTGACTCAAATACAAATCTTGTTAGAGCATATCTTTTTATAAAATGATTTTATAATAGGGGTGGAATGGGGCTGTAGAGAGGACATCATGGAGTTTTATAAGTTCATGCAGCTGTCAGATGATTTTACCCCTGGGAATATACCCTTCTGACTAACACCTTTAAATGAGGTCATTTCGTGGTTCTATTTGTCCTTTTGGTGTTCCTTTAATGACAAGTGTGGATGGTTCCCTGGCATAATGTTCTTATAGTTTGCTTAGGATGGTGTTGAAGAAAAGTGCTACTTTTGCTCAAATATTATTTGTAGTATTTTAAAAATAACTTTAAACAGGGCACTGTGGCATTTTTGTGACTTACTACTTAAAAATCTTTAAGGGAAAGTAATTTTGAAGTCAGCCTTTTTGATTATCAACCTCAATATCATGCATTTAATGCATTATTAGCATTAAAAACAAATTCTTCTTTAACTGTCCAGAATGATTATTGCTAATAATGATCCTTTATGGAGATTAGATTTAAAGAGTTGCTATAGTGTTCAGTATTAAAGCTTCAGAAATCCAGTTAATAATAATTGAAGTTCAAAGCCACATACAACTTTTTGTTTGGAAGTGGAACCTTTAGATCTGTTTCCCAAGTTAACGCCCCATCCCACCTTCCCAACTTCATACCAGGTTTATGCTCTTTTTAAGAAGTGTTCAATAATTTGATCATCTAATTTTTCTCCTTCCAGGCCCCACCCTATCCTCCATTGCCTTTGAGTTGAGACTCTGACTCATAGTAACCCCATGTGTGTCAGAATAAGACTGTGCTCCATAGGGTTTTTCAGTGGCTGGTTTTTCAGAAGTAGATTGCCAGGCCTTTCTTCCTAGGCAACTCTGGGTGGACTCACACCTCCAACCTTTTGCAGCTGTGCACTGTTAGCCCTTGTGCCATGCAGGGACTCTAGTAATTTACTAGCCCAGATTTTTCATTCATGAGGAAATAAAAATTATACCTCACAGAGTGCTTTCTCTTTTGATTTTCATAGCAGTCAAATAAAGAGTTATGCTAGATAGTCTTATTATCTTCATTTAGCTGAAGGAAAAAAAAGCAGTTAAAAAGAAGTGAATTAACTTTTCTAAGGTCACACTACCCTGAAAGTTGATTGTGAATTCCTACTCCTTATTCTAACAAAATAATCAATGTTTAGTGTAGATAATTTTCTTGAAATAAAAATGAAATTATAAGACTTAAGAATGTTCAGAAATATCTAAAATTCCATTGTTTGGATCTGCTTGGTGGTTACAGAATATTAGTGCTAGATTAATGAACAACAAAAAAAAACCCTCACAGTATGCTATTTATTGAAATGGAAGTTTTAATATAGAACTTTGCAAAGCATTTTTAAATCCTTTGTTAAAAAATAAAATTGATTAGTTTCTTCAACAATTGTTACCTGAGAATGTTTTTAAAGAATGTTTCATTAAAAATGATAATATTTTAAGTTTTCTACAAAAATAGTTTTGTAACCCATAAAATAAATATATGTTATGGGAAGACTGGCTTTTGATTAAAGATTATTGTTGTTGTTTGTGGTTGTTGAATTGGTTCTGACTCAGCGTCTTAATGTTCAACAGAAGGAAACACTGCCCGACCATACCCTTCCACAATCCTTGCTATGTTTGAGCCCACGATTGGCTGCCATGATGTCAGTCCATCTTGTTAGTGGTGGGCCCTCCTCTTTTTCGCTCACCCTTCACTTAAACAAGCATTATGTCCTTCTCCAAGGAATGGTCCATCCTTATACCATGTCTAAAGTATGAGAGATGAACTCTTAACCATTCTCGCTTCTAATGAGTATTCTGGCATACTTATTCCAAGACAAATTTATTTGTTCTTCTGACAGTCACTGATGTTTTTAGCATTCTCCACCAACTCCATAGTCCAAATGCACTAATTCTCCTTTATTCATTGTTCAGCTTTCACATACATATGAGGTGATTGAGAATATCATGACTTGGGTCGGGTGTACATTAGCCCTCAAAGTGACATCTTTGCTTTTTTAAGAAAACAAAAATAAACACTTTCAAGAGGTCTTTTGTAGCAGATTTGCCCAATGCAATGCATCATTGTTTAATTTCTTGACTGCTACACTCATGGACATTGTTTGTAGAGCTAAGTAAAATGAAATCCTTGACAACTTCATTCTTCTCTTTATTAAGACGTTGCTTATTGGTACATTTGTGGGGATTTTTGTTTATGTTGAGGTGTAATCCACACTGAAGACTGTAGTCTTTGGTCGCTTCTAACAACCAAGTTGTGTCATATTCATATCACAGGTTGTTAGTGAATCTTCCTCTAATTCTGCCTATGTTCTTTTTCATGTAGTCCAGCTTCTAGGATTATTTGCTCAGCATACACATTGAAAAGTATGGTGGAAAAATAAACCCTGATATATATCTTCCCTGTTTTTAAACCACACAGTGTCCCTTTGGTCAAACCATGGTCTCTTTTTTTGTTTTTCCAACTTTTTATTGTGAATGAATTAAGGTTTACAGAGCAGATAATCAGTTTTACATTCAACAAATTGTATGCTTTGCTTCATGACATAGTTGCAATGCCCTCCATGTACAGTACTTACATGAACAGTATTTGCCTCTATTCACTTTAACTATTGCATTTCTCCCTGTGTCTCCTGCAGCCTTCAGTTTTCCTCAGCTAACCTCCCTCTTATTTTGTATTGTCTGCCCTATCACCCATGTTAACATGTGTCTACCTTGTAGCCCATGAATCATTTCCCCTTCACTCCCCACTAACCATCATAGATTGCTTCTTTTATCAAAAACAAAAAAACAAAAAATACTAAGTTCTCAAAACATTGGTCTCATGCAATATTTGTCTTTTTGTGATTGAGCAGTTTCACTCAGCATAATGTCTACCAGGTTCAACCATGTTGTAAAGTGTTTTACAGATTCATCATTATTCTTCAACATTTTGTAGTATTCCATTGTGTGTATGTACCAAAGTTGGTTTAACCATTCTTTTATTGGGCGTTTAGGATGTCTCCATCTTTTTGATATGCCTCTTGTAAACAGCATATTGAAAGATCTTGTTTTCTTATCCATTGTGCTCTCTGTGTCTCTTGATTGGTACATTTAATCCAAATATGAATTGATCATTTGAATTGATAGTTGTCCTTGCCTTTCAGTTTTATAACTCCAGGTCTTTGTACATGTTTTTATAATACTTAATTTTGTCTTCTTGAGCTGCCCTTTGGAATTTTCTGTTCAGCTTTTTAACTTCCTCATTTTTTCCCCATTCATTTAACATCCCTACACTGGAGAGTAATTTTATGAGTCTCTCCTGACATCCATTTTTGCCTGTTTTCTCTTTCTTTTTTAATAGACTTTAGCTTTCTTGCTTTATGTGATCTATCTATCTATAGATATATGTATTTTTTTCTTTTAAAGTTTTTATTGGACTGTAAGGTAAGCACTGGACTGCTAACTGCAGAGTCGACGGTTCAAATCTACCAGCCATTCCTCAGAAATCCAATGCAGGGTCAATATGACAGCATTTAACAACAACATTGCCTAAAATATAGCTTATTATGTATTGCATTTCATTTCTGTCAACTTTCTGTTTTTCGTATTTTCCACATTCCAATTGCTAACGAATGTCTGTAGCTATTTCTTCTCATTTGGAATCATGTCACATAAGCAAATAAAGATCCTGAAAGTTTTACTCCATCTGTATGATTATGGTTGATTCTACTTTGAAGAGAGCTCTTCCTCAGTCATCTTTTCAGTGTCTTCCAACTGGAGGGGCTCATCTTCCAGCAGTGTATTAGGCAATGTTCTGCTACTGTTCATAATATTTTCACTGGCCAATTTTTTTCAGAAGTAGTTCACCATGTCCTTCTTCCTAGTCTGTCTTAGTCTGGAAACTCTGCTGAAATCTGTCCACCCTGGGTGACTCTGCTGGTATCTGAAATACAAGTGACCTAGATTCCAGGATCACAGCAACTTGCAAGCTACCACAGAATGACAAACTGATAGATGTGACATTTGTGGATAATTGAAGATTAGTGATAGGGATTTATATTGTTGACTGATGGACAGGATAAGCATTTTTATGGCTGGGCCAATTAGAATTATAGATATTTCTAGCCTTAAATTAAAAAAAAAATCAAAACCAAAAACTTTATTGCGGCATAGTGTATTTTGTTGTTGTTGTTAAGTGCCACTGAGTCAGTTCAAACTTATAGAGACACCCTGTATAGATTTCCAAGGAGTGACTGGTGCATTTGAACCACCGACCTTGTAGTTCAAACCAACCTTGCAGTCCAGTGTATTATCCCAAAGCGTCACACCAGGACTCCTTAAAATTTACCCCTTAAAATGGAAAATGGACTATTATTAGTATATTCATTAAGTTGTACAACCTTTACCACTATCTAATTTTAGAACAATTTCATTACCCTCAAAAGAATTCTAGTATCCTTTGTAGTCATTTCTCATTATTCTTTTATTTCCTTCCCTCAGCCCCTGTCAACCACTTTCTGTCTGTATAGATATGCCTAGTGTGGACATTTCATATAAATGGAGTCTGCATCTGACTGCTTTTAGCATAATATTTTCAAAGTTCATTAATTTTGTAGCATAAATTAGTACTTTTCTTTTTTATCACTGAATTGTATGGCTATACCACATTTTATTTAAACAGTTATCAGTTGATAGACTGATATATAAATTTGGAGAATGTATAGATTTTGGTTCTTATGAATAATGCTGCTATGAACAAGTTTTTGGCCATGCGATTTCATTTCTTTTTAGTATTTTCTTAGAATTGGAATTTCCAGGTCATGTGATAATTCATTGTTGACCTTATTGACTAACTACCTGACTGGTTTTTGTTTTTGTTTTTGTTTTTTATCTGACTGTTTTTGCAAAGTGGCAACACCATTTCATTTATTTTACCTTTCTATCAGAAATGTGTGAGGGTTCTAACTCCTTCCTGTTCTCACCATTGATCATTGTCTTTTTCACTCTAGCCACTCAGTGGGTGTTAAGTAGTACCTCCCCATAGATTTTATTTGTATTTGAAATGACTAATGATTTTGAGGAATCCTTGTGTGACACTGTAGGATAAACATTGGACTGCTAACTGAAAGGTTGGTGGTTCAAACCCATTAGCTGTTCCTCAGAAACTCTATATAGAGTTACTATAGGTTGGAACTGACTCGATGATGCTTAACATTAATGTTGAGGGAGTTCTAGGGTGGTGCTTTAGGATAAGTGCTGGACTACTAACCACAAGGTCGGCATTTCAAACCCACCAGCTATCCCTCAGAAACCCTTTACAGGCTCACTATGAGTCGGAATAGAATTGACGGGCACTTAAAACTAACAGTGATTTTGATTATCTTTTCATGTGTGTGTTGGCTATTAATGTATCTTTTCGGGGGGAAATGTGTATTCAAGTCCTTTGCCCATTTAAAAAAAAAAAAAAAAGGGTCGTTTGCCTTTTTTGTGGTTGAACTGCAAGAGTTCTTTACGTATTCTAGATATTAAACCCTTGTTAGACATATGATTGACAAATATTTTCCCTTATTATATGGATTGTCTTTTAACTTTCTTGATAGTTTCTGTTGATACACAAGTTTAAAATTTTGGAGTTCAATTTTTCTTTTTTCTTTTGTCACTTGTACTTTTGGTGTTATACCTAAGAAAACTTTACTCAATTAAAGGTCATAAAATTTTGCTTATATATCATCTTATAAGAGAGTTAGCTTTTACATTTCAAGTAATTTTTTTTTATGGTATGATGTAGGTCCAATTTTATTCTTTAGCATGTGACTATCCAGTTTTGTCTCAACACCTGTTGAAAAGTTTATTCTTTCTCCATTGAATTGTCTTAGTAGTACCCTTGTCAAAAATCAGTTGATCATAAGTGTATAAGGGTGTATTTCTGAGTCTTCAGTTCATTTCCACTATCTATATGCCTAACCTTGTAGGTCAGCTTCATACTGTATTGATTACTTGCTATGGTTTTGTAGTAAGTTTTGAAATGAGCAAGTGTGACTCCTTCATCCTTGCTCTTTGTCAAGATTGTTTTGACTTCCATTTCCATGTGGATTTTCCTTGCGTTTCTGTGTCTTCTAGGATCAGCTCTTCAACTCTCTGCAAAAAAGGTATCTGAGATTTTGATGTAGTGTTGAATCCATAGGACAATTTTCGGAATATTGCCACCTTAACAATTTCAAGTTTTTAAAATTATAAACATGGAGATGTTTTTCCATTTATTTAGGTGTTCTTTAAATTATTTCAGTAATACTTTTTAGTATTTTTTTTTTCTTTTTTTTGTGGACAGGTCTTACTCATCTTTTGTTAAATTTATTCCTAGGTGTTTTCTCCTTTTTTATGCTATTGTGAATGAAGTTGTTCCCTTAATTTTATTTTTGAATTTTTCACTGCTGGTGTATAGAAATACAATATATTTTTGTATATTTATCTCAAAACTTGTATATTTGCTAACCTTGGTGTGGCTTCCTTAGGATTTTTTATAAACAAGTTCTTGTCTTCTGCAAATAGAATTTTACTTTTTCCTTTCCAGAATGGTTCCTTTTTATTTCTTGTTCTTGTCTAATTGCCCTGACTAGAATCTCCAGTAAAATGTTGAATATAAGTGGCAGGAATACACATCAGTGTCCTATTCTGGACATCATGGGGAGAGGACTCAATTTTTCATCATGATGTAAGTTGTGAGTTTTCTAAAGATGGCCTTTATCAGGTTGAGAAAGTTCCTTTCTACTCCTAGTTTGTTGAGTGCTTTTACAGTGAATGGATGTTGGATTTTATCAAATGCTTTTGTGTCAAGAATATCATGTGGTTTTTGTGCCTTACTCTGTTAATATGGTATATTACACTGATAGATTTTTGTATGTTAAATCAGTCATGCATACCTGATCATGGTGTGTAATTCTTTTTATATGCTGCTGGAATTTGATTCACTATTATTTTGTTGTACTTTGGACTGCTAAACCACAAGGTCAGTTTGAATCCAGCAGCCACTCCAAAAGAGAAAGGTAAGGCTTTCTGCTCCTGTAAAGATTTACAGCCTCGTAAACACTATACAGGGTTGCTGTGTGTTGGAACTGACTTGACAGCACATAACAGTATTTTGTTGAGGACTTTTGCTTCTGTATTTTCAAGGCATATTGGTCTTTAGTAGTTTTCTTTTTTGTATGATAACTTACTCTGGTTTGGGTATTGGTGTGATATAGTCTCAGAGTGTGTTTCATATGTTTTTTCTTCTGATTTTTTGGATGAGTTTGTGAAAGATTGTCTTTAAGTATTTTAAATATTTGATAGAATTCAGTAGTGAAACCAGTCAGGCTCCAAACTTTCATTGCAGGAAGTTAAGAAAAAGTTTAGAATTTTTATTGTGTTTAAATATATGGAGCATAACAGTTTGCATGTTAACAATTTTTAAGTGTACATTTCAGTGATATTAATTACATATGCAGAGTTGTACAATCATTACCACTAATCTGTTGCTAAACCTTTCATCATCCTAAACAGAAACTTTGTACCCATTAAGCAATAGCTCCTATTCTCCCTTCCCTAAAACTTGTGAGAAAATTGTAAATTAGGATAGGTCTGTTCAGACTCCCTCTTTCTTCTTGAATAGCCTTAGGTAATTTATGTGTTTCAAGAGATTTGTCTATTTCATGTAGGTTATCTAATTTATTGGTGTACAGTTACCCATAGCATTCATTAAAATTCTTTTTGTTTTTGTAAGGTTAGTTATAATGTCCCTGCTTTCACTTCTGATTTTAGTAATTTGTGTCTTTTCTCTGTTTTTTTTTGATTCGCTTAGCTAATGGTTTGTCAATTTCTCTGAGAACTTTTTTTTTTTTTTTTTTACAAGTTTTGATTGTGAATTGAGTGATAGTTTGTTTACATGGGGGAACATCAGTTTTACACTCATTGTTTCATTGCATTGATTGCAGTCTCCTCTGTGTATCATCATTCAACAGTATTTGCTTCTATTCCCTCTGTTGTTGTTTTGTTTTGTTTTTTGTGGTGGGGGGGGACGTGTACACAAAAACACTTAGGAATATATAATCATTTAAACAACCAAAGGGCACATTCTGCAAGCCTGCCTCCTGGCCACCAGCACACAACCTTTCTCTTTCCAAGAGTCTAGAGTCATCAGCTGCTCTATTTCTCCATGCCCTCTTCTCTGCCTCCATTTCCAGTGTTGCTGCTTCTCTGGATAAAGTTCCCTCTTTCCGCTCATTCTCTTCTCCCTTGATAGTCCTAGGGTTCTCTGTTCCTGGACTGCAAGAGTAACTACTTCCCCCCTTTTGTTACAGAACTTGTACCTTTACAGTTGTGATAATCACAATTAGTCATGAAACAATTACTATTGAATCATAAGAATCTTATCTCTCTCTTTTCACCAGACCCATCTAGATAAGATGAAACCTATTCAATGGAGATTCTACCTTCCCCCACACCCTCTGAAACTAAACGCCCTCTTGAAAACTTGTAAGCCAGTCACTTCATGCCTTTATAGCCCCCGATTTTATGTAGCCTATGTCTTAAGTTGCCAGTCCCTATCAACCTTGTATACAGAGGGTGTAGGATTGATCCTTGATGTGAAGATTCCTTCGCTCTCAGTTGGTGTTTTGAGCTACTAAATCTGTAAATATAAGTCAAGTTCACCAAATTGTAGCAATTTACAATTGTTTCCTTTATCAAATTTCTTTATCTGCCTCTAGTTGCGTTCTGATCATCAAGCTAGGTCAGATGGGTGCTCTCTACAAGTTTGGGCATTCTTGTGTATGAGAACCAACTTTTGATTAAAAAAATAAAATCTCTTATTTCCACTCTAATCTTTACTATGGGAGTGTGATGGCTCTGTTGGATAAACATTGGACTGCTAACCATGGGGTCAATGGTTCGAGACCACCAGCTGCTCTGTGGGAGAAAGGTGAGGTTTTTTGCTCCTCTAAAAATTAGTATCCTTGGAAACTATACAGGGTTGCTGACTTGGAACTGACTTGAAGCCACTTAAAAACAACAACAATCTTTATTATTTCCTTCCTTTACTACTAACTTTGTGTTTAATTTGCTCTTCTTTGTCTAGTTTCATCTAGATGGAATGGTAGGTTGTTGTTTTAAAAAAAAAATTTTTTTTTTTTTAATGCACTGGACTGTAAAACACAAGGTCAGCAATTCAAACTTACCGGCTGCTCAAATGCACCAGCTGCTTAAACCCACCAGGGTTGCTATGAATCGGAACCGACACAACAGCACTTAGCAACAACAACATAGTTATAATTTCCTTCTAAGCGTTGCTTTTGCTGCATCCCATAAGTTTTGGTATGCTATGTTATTGTTTTTATTCAACTCAAAGCATTTTCTAATTTACTTGTGGTGTATTCTTTGACCCGTAATTATTTGGGAGTGTGTTGTTTAATTTTCACTTATTTGTAAATTCCTCAAATTTTCTTCTGTTATTGATTTCTAAATTCATCTCACTTTGTAAGATTTTAATCTTTTAAAAAATCTCCAGACTTGTTTTATGTTTTAACATGTGGTGTGTCCTGGCCCATGTGCTGATGAGAAGAATGTTACTGGGTGAATTGTTCTATAGATGACTGTTAGGTGTAATTAGTTGATATGTCGTTCAAGTCTCTTATTTCTTTGTTGTTTTACTTTGGAAGGAGCTATGCTAACATAGTGGTTGTTTGTCGGGCTGCTAATCTCACGGACAGCAGTTTGAAACTACCAGTGATTCCATGGGAGAAAGATGAGGCTTTCTGCTCCAGTAAAGATTTACAGCCTTGGAAACCCTATGCAGGGTCATTATGAGTTGGTACTGACTCCACGGCGCATAACCACCCAACCACATAGCTGGATAAGTACTTGACAACAACATATCTAGATAGAGTACTCGAGTAGCACTGTAGGATAAGCACTGGACTGCTAACCACAGGGTTGGTGATTCAAATCCACCGGCCACTCCTCAGAAACCCTATGCTGTTGGTCATGAGTCCAAACCTATTGGTTGGTGCTTGTTGTTGATAAGTGCTGTTGAGTCAGATCTGACTGATAGTGATCCAGTATAGGGTTTACAAGGAGTGGCTGGTTGGTTTGAACAACCAACCTTATTGTTCAAAGCAATCTTACAGTCAGTGCATTATCCTCTGGATTGCTTTCTAGGTCATATTGTCATGTATGTTACTCTCAGGATGTTATATGCTATCATTGGTTCTCTGTCTAAAGAATTCCCATTAGTATTTTTTAAGGTTGGTCTGGTTTTTGCAAATTCTTTTAATTTCTGTTTATCTGGAAATGTCCTAATTTCATCATCATATTTGATGGGCAGTTTTGCTGGGTATATGATTCTTGGTTGGCAGTATTTTTCTTTTAGAGTTTTATATATGTCATCCCATTGTCTTTTTGACTGTGTGGTTCCTGCTGAGAAATCAGAGCTTATTCTTATTAGTTCTCCTTTGTAGGTTTTTGTTTTTCCCTAGCGGCTCTTAGGATTCCTTACTTGTCTTTGGTTTTGAAAAGTTGGATTATAATGTGTCTTGGTTATTTTCTTTTGGGATTGATCCTGTTTGGAGTTTGTGCAGCGTCTTCTTTTTTTTATAATACAAATTTCAGAATATAAAGTAAAACCATATTTTCTGTTTTACTATTTAAATCCTCATATTTTACTTGAAATTCAGTATTTATAAAACTAAGCAGCTTCTGAAACTAAACCAGCATAATTAATGATGGCAAGAGAGACAATAATCTTCATTAAGTACCTATAGGAATTTAGCACACTATGACAGTTGTTTGGATACAACAAAGAATGTGATGTATTGGTGAGCAAACAGTGTCTATATCCAGTCACACAGTCATGGTAAAAGGACTGACGTATGATTTAAACCTAAATCAAAAGTGAATTTTGATATTAAAAAATACCCTTCCAAACCACGATGAACACATTCCTCTTTGCTTTCGCACAGCAAGCTCCAGGAGTAATAATTTTCTGTGCTTCCATAGATCTACGGGAGCAGTCTCAATCATCTTCTTTCTCAGTATAGGTCTTTGCATTAATCCGTGCCATTTGCCTGGCCACGTACCTGTCTCTAGCTGACATTACAGTTTCTTCATTGCTCTGTTTTGCAAACTTGCTCACAGCCTCAGGTGGTCTCTTTTGTTCTTTGCCTTCCTCTGTGATTCTGTGTTTTGCTCCTAGTGATGCTTTGGAACTAGAGGGTGTGTCTCTTGGTTCCAATTTTTGTCCTTTTCCATGCTTTTCGTATTGTTGGATTTTTTCCTAGTCAAGCAACCTATCCTTTATTCTAAGACTTGGGCTACTTTCCTTTCTGTCTCGATTTCTTTCTGAAGATTGAACACTTGCTTCTTGTTTTTCCCTACCTCTGTACTTATCATTGCTATCATATCGCTCCTTCCTTACTTTCATATGGTCTTCCTTTGCTTTGCTTTTCTTTTCCTTTCTCACTGTGTTGGTCATGATCAATTAGTTGTCTGTGTCTTTCTTTTTCTCTTGGGATATATTTCTCCCTTTCCCATTCTCTGTCATTTTTCTCTCTTTCTCTGTAGTCTCTTCCCTTAAGTTTATCTTCTTCTTCATGCCTCTTCCAGTGGGACTCTCTGTGACTAGCCTCTTGTTACCTATGGGAATCCTTTTCTTTTGGATAATCACAATCAGTGTAATAGTTCTTTTGGTCCCTGGATTGTCTTTCTTGGTGCTTATCTTCCCTTTTCTCATATCCTCTTGACTTGGAATTTTTTGTGTGGTGTTTGACACTGTGGCCTATTTCTTCACTAGATGACCATAAGTGGATCTGATTCCTGTGATACTTGGAGTCATTCTCAGAAGACTTTGTGTATTTTTCCCTTCTGTAGTTCACTTTATTATTTTCTTCAATTTCACCATCCTCACTGCTTTTAGTATCAAAGTCACTGTCTGCATCTGGGTTTTCCTCTGCCTTCAAACTACTTTGGAGAATGCATTGTTCATGTAGTATTCTGTTCTCTGAATTTACTTCATCAGCATAATGTCTTGATTTCTTTTCCTTTATCCCAGACCTGGCTTCATGAAAGCAGCATTTAGGTACTTCCTCTTCATCAACTGTTTGATTTAACAGGTGCCTATAAAATCCACTGAGATCTTTCTTCTTGGTTACATCCAAACGTGCTTCTAGAGCAGCAGCCTGCTTTTCTTTTTCTTCTTCCTCAGCTCTCTCCTGTAGTTTTTTCTTATAAGCAGATGTCACAAATGCTTCTTTATCATCAAATTCTTCCCTTTCCATTTCTCTTTGAATTTTCTTTTCCATTCTTTTTTCTTGCTCCTTTTTCATGATTTCAACTGCTTTTAGTAAGTTGTGAATATACTTGAGCTTCCTTTCTTTTCCCAAAAGCAATTTAGAATTGTTTTCTTCTTTTTTTCCCCTGCATTTCATCATAAATATTGTCATATTCATACACAGTAGCATCTTCTGCAAGGGCCTTTTGGATTTCCAGTTTGGTCTGTTTCATCACTTGCTTCTTAGCAGCCTCCCTCTGAAGGCTTTCTTCACTTATGAAGGTCTCGTCATCATCATCAAAATCATTCCCAAACACTGATGGTTTTTGCAAAATACGGTGCAACTGCTGTGTTTTCATTGGCAAAATAAGCCCATACTGTCTGCCCGGAATTGCCATCTTGCTCCTGGCTCCGCTGAACGTGGCTGACCTGTGCAGCTTCTTGAATGGCCATTTTCTTGTCATTTTTGATGTCTAGGGAAGTTTTCTTCCAACTATTCTTGGATAGTTTTCTTTATTTTTTTTTCTGGAATTCCAATCACATGAAAGTTATTCCTCTTGACAGAGTCCCACGCAAAGCTTAAGACTTTATTTTAATTTTCATATTCTTTTTTATGATGGCTCTTCTAGCAAATACATAGAGTGAACTGTCTTCAAGCTCACTAATTCAGCTTTCCATTTATTCAGTTCTACTTCTTTGCCCTTTTAATGTACTGTCTGCTTTTGAAGTCTTAGTGTTAATATTGTGGCTTTCTATTTGCTGTTTTTGTATGGTTTCCAGTTTTTCATTTATTTTGTCAGATCTTTTTTTTTTTTTTTTTTTCCATTTTTAAGTCTTGATCCTGGAAACATGTACCAGAATCCCCATTGTATGGAGAAAAACAATACATAAATTTTAGGGAGACGGTTACTCGCTCATTATAGAACAGAACCCTAACTAGGTTTTTCTCTGTAATGTTGCCCGTTCTGTAATCATTTATCTCTATATTAAATTCACAAAAGTAATTTGTATTTTCTACATTAGGAAAATAAATGGGTTTATTTTTATTTTTTAAAAGTGTTTTCTTGTGAATTATGTGATCGTTTACATGGGAGAACATTAGCATTCATCCTGTCTATATAGTTTCATTGCCATGGTTACAATCCCCTCCATGCATCATTGACAAACCAAAGGGTATACACTACAAGCCTTCCCCCTGGTCGTCAGCACACAGCCCCTCTCCCTCTCTGGGTCTAGAGTTCCCAGACGCTTTCCATTTCTCCACGTCATCATCTCTGCTGAAATTGTCTGTTTTCTCTGAGACATTGTGGAGTTCTATTTATATTCAGGACTCCTGGTGTGGTGCTTCATGATCAGCACTGGACTGTGATCTGAGTTTCAACACCACCCAGCTGCCCCTCCTCCCCCCAGCTGCTCCTTAAAAACCCTGCACAGGGTCGCCATGGGTCTGAATCAGTTTAATGTCAGTTAGCAACAATATCATTTATATTTAATTAATGATTGTATATTGATGAGTTCTCAGGCATTAACCACCTATTTCTTGGTGAATGTGATAAAGACTGAAAGTATGAATGCAGTGCTCTTTTTGATGTTTGTGTAACATAGTTCTAAGTGGTTTGCGTGTCTCCAGAAGCCAGAGTGCTAAGCCAGATACCTGACTGTAGGAAGAATCCAGGCTACACAGGAGGAAGGGGTGCTACTAATCGCTTGGTTGATGATAGCCTGGCTGGCTGCCAGAAAGGCAAGGAAACAACGGAGAACTGCACCCCATTGCCTCCAATCACCATCCGTGCCCTGTGTGCCTACAGGACAATGTATTGGCAGCCGGTTGCAAAAGCTCAAGATGACTTTGCTGCTCCATGCCAGATGACAAAACTGACTGACTGTTTTTTTCTTCTCTCTTGCTACTCCGGTTCAATTTCCTCTTCTGGTCAGCACTCAGTCCACCTCTCTGACCTAGCCTCTGAAGTTCAGGATTCCAGGATCACCTTCTTATCTGTTTCACTTGGTCTCCCATGTCTTTGTTGCAGATTCTCCTCAGTGAGTCTATCTCCTCCACCATCTTGCCCTGGAAGTCTCAATGTATTAATTTTTATTGAAACTAAAGGGCAGATAATTCTTCCCTAGAAGAATTTACGTCAGTACCCATGATTATTAAACTATTTACATAAGCTCTGGTGTTGTAATGAGTTAGGAGTTGGGCTGCTAACCTCAAGGTCAGCAGTTAGAATCTATCAGGCGCTTTTGAGAGAGAAAGATGAGGCTTTCTGCTCCTGTAAAGATTTACAGCCTCGAAGATCCTGTGCAGGGTCGCTATGAGTTGGAACCAACCCCATGGCACATAGCTACACCACTATTTACAGTATACAACTGAGTCCTGAACTATATCTGAGCTAGGAGGAAGAAATAGAGAAGTACCTAGTATGTGTTGTTGTTAAGTACTGTGGAGTTGGTTCCGACTCATAGTGACCCTGCACAGGGTTTCCAAGGCTGCAAATCCTTATGGTAGCAGAAAGCCTCATCTTTCTCCCGCGGAACAGCTGATAGTGTCGAACTGCTGACCTTGAGGTTAGCAGCTTGATTCATAACCACTACACTACCATAGCTCCTCCTCCTCCTATTATGTGTTAGATGTTCTCAATATATTATCTCTTTCTCTGGTAGCGTAGTGGTTACGAATCGGGCTGCGAAACTTAAGGTCAGCGGTTCGAAACTACCAACCGCTCCGCGGGAGAAAGATGAGGCTTTCTACTCCCGTAAAGATTTACACCCTCGCAAACCCTGTACAGTGTCGCTATGGGTCGGAACCGGCTCGACAGCACTTAACAACAACAACAACAACAGTAATCTTTACAGCAATCTTTTGAGGTGAGTGGTGGTATTCTTACTTTCCAAATGAGGACCTGAAACCCAGAGATTTATTCATTTGACTATGATTACTGGTGAGTTGCTCTTTTCATTTTCTGTTATTCTTTCGATCTTTCATTCAACAAATATGCCAGACTTTGGAGATGCAGCCATAATCCAGACATGATGTGAATTGTCTGGCGGTGTCCTTTCACTGATACTGTCATTGATCCACATTTTAAATGATAGTGATGTATTTGTAGCGTACTCTATAGTTTATAAAGTATTTCTGCATTGTCATCTAATTTTATAATTCTTATTGTAATATTGCTGTGGTGCTGTAGGATAAGCAGTGGACCACAAGGTCGATTTGAACCACAAGGTGGTGGTTGAAACCCACCAGCTGCTCCTTGGAAACCTTATACAGAGTCACTATTAGTCAGAACCGACTTGATGGCACTTAACAATAACAATAGCCATTGTAATCTGTGGCCCAAGTAGGTTCAGATGTTACCCACTTTTGAAAACTGAAGGAAACTGAGACTTGGGAATATTAAAGAATTTATACCTAGTAAATGACTGAGCCAGTACTCAAACCCAGATCATCTGTCTCTAAAGATCCTGCTCTCGTTCCATTATACCTCATCATCTCATTGTTTCACATGAAACTACAAGTCTAGATAACCCAGAGTGATAATGCTGGAAAGTAACCAGTCTTGCAGCATTTAGCAGAATTCTGCAAAGCATATGGAGAGAGAATAAAAAAGCGAGGACCCAAACAATTCTGTTTAGTGTGCTGAAGTGGACATATTCTTGAATAATGTAGTGAGGTATAATGCTTTAGCGAGATTAAAGCATGAGAAATGTTGCATGGCCCTGGTCTCAGCAGCACCTAGATGGGGTCAGGGCACAGTAATTGCCAGGAGCATTTTTTTCTAAGAACAAAGACTTGAAACAGCTAGTGAACCTAAAAGGAAGAGACCCAAACAACATCAGTCTATACAGAGCTGTCTGAAACTGCAAATCTGCGTGTAATCTTTATCTGAGTGAGGAATGGTTTGTTTTATGTTGGTTACTTTTGGGCATGTCCAGTGATATCTATCCATTTAGGAAAAACATTTGAGTGGCTCTTCTGTGTAAAAGCACTGTGTCAGGCATTGTGGGAGACACCATCTTTGCCCGAGTTTGTAACTTAGTACACTAGATTTTGCATTTATTCCAACAGCATTTATTTATCCAGCGTCTACTATGTGCCAGGTGTTTAGGAGCCGAGAGTAAGATAGGAATTGTCCCACAGCTTTTAGTTTATACTTTGTATTGTTTAGAGAGTATTTTCTGACCTAACTCTAAGCTGTGAAGTGTCACTTAAAGTAAAGAGCAGAACCTGAAATATTCTTAGCCAAAACAGTGGTCAGTAATGCTGGTCTTGTGATTTGACCATCTGTAGAACTTGGCAGTCTATGATTCAGAACTTAGGCATCATACTAGAAAATGTCTGCAGCATATTTAGCAGTCTGAGGATTAATGTCCTGGATTTGTAAGGACTCACAAATCATTAAGAAAAAGGCAAACATTCCAACAAGAGGAGAAAAAAATGGATGAAGGATTTGCACAAAGGAGATTACAGAATTGAAAATATAAAGGATTATAAGGGTGAAAATGTACGTTTCTTTTTTCTTACCTTTCACTGGCAAAAATGCAAAGTTGTTAATGTTGTTTTGTTAGGTGCTGTTGAGTTGGTTCCAACTCACTGTGACCCTGTGCACATACCAAAAAAACCAGCACTGCCTTGTTCTGTGCCATCGTCATAGTCATTGTTACACTTGAGTCTATTGCTACTGCCACTGTGCCAATCCATCTTGTTGGTGGTCTTCCTCTTCTTCGCTGACCTGCTGCTTTTCCAAGCACAATGTCCTTCTTCAGGGATTTCTCCCTCCTGCCTTCTAAGGAGCATTCTGGCTATACTTTTTCCAACACAGATTTGTTTGTTCTTCTGGCTGTCCATGGTACTTTTAAGTTTATTCTCAATACCATATCTCAGCTACATCAATTCTTTTATAATCTTCCTTGTCCAACTTTCACATGCATATGAGTCTGTTGAAAATACTGTGGCTTGGGGGTCAGGCGCACCTTAGTCCTCAAACTGGTATCTTTGCTCTTCAATACTTTAAAGAGGTCTTTTGCAGCAGATTTGCCTAATGTGATATGTTGTTTGATTTCTTTCTTTCTTTCTTTTTTTTTTAGGTTAATAGGTTTTTATGTTTATTTATTGTTGCACCTTAGATGGCTGCTCATGAAGTGTTTGTTTGTTTGTTTGTTTTAAAGTTTTTATTGTGAGTTGAGTGAAATTTTACAGGGCAGATAATTAGTTTTACATTTAACAAATCATACACCTTGTTTCATTACAATGATTATAATCCCCTCCATGTACCATCAGTTAACAGTCTTTCTCTCTATTCACTTTAGCTTTTAAAAACAAACAAAAAACAACAACACTC
This sequence comes from Chrysochloris asiatica, assembly GCF_000296735.1. Taxonomy (NCBI): domain Eukaryota; kingdom Metazoa; phylum Chordata; class Mammalia; order Afrosoricida; family Chrysochloridae; genus Chrysochloris; species Chrysochloris asiatica. Next base: position 16,848,959 of record NW_006408544.1, read on the forward strand.
AGGCATATATATTAATTTACACCTCCAAAGGGCACATTTTGCAAGTCTGCCTCCTGGCCACCTGCTCTTAGTCCTTCTATTCCCATGAATCAAAGAGTCCTCAGCCGATCCTTCTGTCCCCATCTCTGCCCCCGTCTCGTCTCTGTCCCATATCTGCCCCC
>NW_006408544.1:16850142-16851074 GCF_000296735.1 Chrysochloris asiatica
TTTCTTTGAAGATGTATCTTCTGTTGCTCTAGCTGTGCCAGGCTGGTCTGCTTTTCCTTGCTACTGGGAATTTCCCACCTCAGAAGGTTCTGGATGGGACTCAGGATTCCACTTAAGGTCCTGTACTCTGCAAAGGCTTTGCAAGAGGCCTATTTCACTGGGCAAATTATAGATACCCTTTTAGGTATTCCAATCAGTTATAGGCTGAAGATGGGCTTGTAAGTTTTCTGTAATCATGTTTCCCAGCATTCCTTTCTATCCCACTCAAGGGTCTATTTTACAACAGTAGGCAAGGGAAACCAATATTCGTAAGACAGTCAGGCATATTAGTATGATTTCCCCTCTTCAAACTATGCCTACATCCCTGTATCACAGAGCCCTGTTGTTCCAAGGTTGAGCATGCATCACTATTTACCTCTGTCCCACTTAGGCCATACAAACCTGTCTCAGTGCTCCCCTATCTATCTTGTTCTTCCACCTTCTCCCCTTTCTTGTATTGCCCTCCCCAACACCCGAACTAAACCTCCCACCCCAACCCCACTGTTGTGGTTACCTTATGTTCCATTAACTTTTCCCTTCATTTAAGACAGTCTGTTTTATCCTGTAATCTACTTAACATTCTCACCACCTGGATCTCTGTTCCTCTGTGTTTACCGTCTTTCACAATGTAATTGTTTTGATCATAGACTGACCTTCCAGATCCTCTGTTCTTATAATTTTATTCTGTTCTTGACTCTTCCATTTGTCGGTTGAGTTCAGGGTGATGCTGCCACATATGATATTCTCTGATTGTTGTCTGTTCTTGTTGGTTCTAAGTCCACAGAACTTCCTTTAGAATGTTTTTCATAGCAAGATTGGCTTTGGAAAAATTTCTTAGCCTCTATTTATCCTGGAATGTTTTGATTACACCATTGTATTTGCTTGACAGCGTT
>NW_006408544.1:16852038-16856690 GCF_000296735.1 Chrysochloris asiatica
CTTCCCTTTTCACTCTTCTTCCTGAGAAATTTCAAGATGCCACTGTTGGTCATTGTGACATAACTCAGGATTTAATTTTCGGCCTGTTTTCTTTTTAGTCTGCCTGTCCTGCTCCACAGTCCCCATTTTTCCTAGTGATAAACAATTCATGACTGGCTGTGGCTGTTTTGCACTGCCGTTTGGTTTTAAGTGGACTCTGTCTCTTTAAATTTCGAGGATATATGTGCGTATGAATAGTAGAACCCTCCAGGTGTAGGTGTGGGAGTGGGATGTCCACTCAATTTGCCACCCCCTCTAGTGCCTGAATGGATGTGCGCAGTCAGTGAGAGACCAATGAACAGATACCAAAAAAAAAAAAAAAGTGTCCACACACCTTTACGTCTGTGGTTCTGTTGCCATCCCTGGCTGCTCTGATCCTTCCCCCACTTGATCTCTCCCACGATGGCAGCTCCAGGAGATGCTGAACATCTTGAATTAGAAAGCAATGGATTTTTTACTTCTGCTACAAATTCCCCTAGCTGTAAGCCTTCCAACCTTCTAAATATTCCTTTATATGTGGTTCAGAGTTCTGGCACTATCCCTGAGGCTACTTGGTCTGGTATTCTGTGTTGTTGCTGATGGAGCTCCTCACTGTACTTCTACCCGATCTGCCATCTTTTTTGTTCTGATCCATTTGATTTCTTCACTGCTACTTCCATGAGTGTTTGTAGTGGTTCCAAGCAAAATGAAATCTTTGACAACTTCAATCCTTTCTTTCATTTATCTTGATGTTATGTATTGTTCCAGTGGTGAAGATTATGAGGTAGGTACTATTTCTTTTTCCTGCGTTATGTAGATAAGAAACTTGAGGCATGGGAGTAGAGTTAACTTGCCTAAGGTCAGGCATATAGTACTTGGTGAGCTCAGGTTCCAACCCAGGCATTTTATCTCTAGAGTCTGCACACCTAATCATCAGAGCAGTGGCCTTTTCTGGGTTGGCTACCATCATACCATATATCCTGCCTCTAAAACAATGCCTAGCAGAGAGAAAGCTTGTCAGTATTTGTTGAATGAATGAATACAGGTATGAATTCTTTAAATAAAAGTGTACTAAGCACATCATTTTGGAGAGTAATTTCCTTTGTCAAAAAAGGACATATATTAGTAATCCTGATGTAGCACTGTAGGATAAGTACTGGACCACAAAGTTGTCTTGAACTGCAGGGTTGGCAGTTCAAACCCATTAGCTGCTCCTCAGAAATCCTAATAGGGTCTCTATGAGTGAGAACCAAGTCAATGACACTTAACAGCAACAATCCCATCTAATGTTTATATTAAGAAAAAAACACACATGGGTATAAGGAGTTATGTATGAGGGTGCTCATGGTAGCTTTCTTGATAATTATGGGAAAATAAGGGGAAATGTAAATTCATCATCAGTGGAGTATAATTTTAAAAATAATAAATAATTAGTTGCCAGGGAGTTGAGTCTGACTATGGTGACATTGTATATAGCGGAACAAAATACCGTGTGGTCTTGCATCACCCTCACAATTGTTTGGTATTCTTGAGCCTTTTGTTGCAACTATTGTGTCAGTCCATCTCATGGAAAGTGTCCCTTGATTTTCAAACTTTACCAAACATGATGCCTTTTTTCTAGTGATTGGTCTTTCCTGATGATGAGTGCAAAGTCAGCAAGCCAGTCTTATCATCCTCACTTCTAAGGAGCATTCTGGCAATGTTGTTGTTACTATTGTTAAGTGCTGTCAAGTTGGTTCCAACTCATAGCAACCCTCTCTAGGGTTTCTGAGGAGCAGCTGTTGTGTTTAAACTGCTGACCTTGTGCTTCACAATCCAGTGCTGATCCTATAGCACCATACTTCCTCCAAAACTGATTTGTTCTTTATTCTGGCAGTGCAGGTGTAGTCAATATTTTTCGATAACAGCACAATTCAAAGGCATCAATTCTTCTCGTTTCCTTTTTTTTTATTGTCCAGCTTTCACATGCACATGAAGTGATGGGATGAAATCCTGGCACAAGAAAAGATCTTGGCTTGAGTTAGGCACACCTTAGTTTCTCAAAGTGACTCTTTTAATGCTTTAAAGAAGTCTTCCTTTTCTTTCTCTCTCTCTATTTTTTTGACTTTTTATTGTGAATTGGATTTCCAGAGCAGAGCAGTTTTCCATTCAACAATTCATACATATTTTGTTTCATATCATTGATTGCAGTCCCCACAATGTAGTATCACATATTCCACTTCTGTTTACATTCCTCCTTCATTTCTAACCCTTCTGAACTTTGTCCTTGGATAAATACTGTCCTTTTGATCTCAGATGGTGGATTATTCTAAGATATACCTCCATGTGTTGTTGTACCCCTTTTAGACATGTCTCTTTTGAGCTATGGGTTATGTTCAGTTCTAGACTAGAAGGGTGACCAAAGACCATAGTATCTGGGATTCCACCAGTCTCAGTATCAGTAAGCCTGGTATTTTTATGATTTTGAGTTTTGTTCCACATTTTTCTACCACTGTATCCAAGACCTTCAATGTGGTCCCTTTCAGAGCAGATAGTGGTAACTGAGTACCATCTAATTCTTCTGATCTCATGTTCATGGAGACTGATGTTCTCATGGTCCATTAATCCATTGGAATAGTTGTTTCCATGCATTTTTAATTTTCTTCACTTTTTTTTAAACCTCTGGATAAGGAGAGACCTTATAGTTGCACCTTAAATGGCCACTCACAAGTTTTTTAGATGCCAGTGGCTACTTACCAAAGTAGGATGTAGATCATCATTTTTGTGGATGTGTTATGCTGATTGACCATGGTGACATGAGTTGCTCTTTGTCTTGGTGCATATAGTTTGTGGTATACAATTCTGTCTCTGTCAGTTTGCTTCTTAGAGTGAACTGATATATTGGTTGCTTCATTGTTGCTAAGTGCTGTCGAGTTGGTTCTGACCCATAGTAACCCTATATAGGGTTTCAGAGGAGTGGCTGGTGAGTTTGAACTGCTAACTTAGAGGTTCAAACCGACTTTTCAGTTCAGTGTGTTAACTCACAGCACCACACCAGGATTCCAACTGATACATAAAGTCCTCCAAATGAATTTATTTTTTATTAATAGAATAAATAAATAGGGATGAAGTGGGATAAGTGATGTTATATTGTGGGGATTGCAGTCAATTTATCTCTTATTACTTGTAGATCATAGGATTTCTGAGATAGCATCTAATCTTTGAAATTTTAAATGTGCCATTAACATTAAAACTGTGGTTTTGATGTTGCCTCAATTTAACCCTACATAGGGTCTCTCTGAGTCAGGATTGACTGGATAGCAGTGTGTTGGGTTTGTTAAGATGCATTTGTTGAGCCTATTGCTGCAAGTCAGAATAACCCAATGGAGCTAATTTAGGAAAAAGAGTGAACTTTCGTAATGACACTAATGTATCTTTCAGAGGTCACAGGCAGGGATTGCACCTGTATCTCAGGAATAGTGTTGTTGTTTTTAAAGTGCCTTTGAATTGTCTACTCATAGCGATCCTGTTATAGGGTTTCTAAGGAGCGGCTGGGTGGGTTTGAACTGCCAACCTTATGGTTCAAACTGACATTATCTGGCAGCACCACACCAGGACTCCAGGAATAGTGTAGGAAAGTCTATAATTCACACAGGTTGAATCAGGATCTTACATCAGACCAATAAGTTAGTTAGATGGCTAGATTTCCCCTAAACCTGGCATTTTAAATCTTTTGATAAAAATGTGTTTGTATGTGTATGGGACAGAGGGCTAGGCAATTCTAGAATTATTTTGGGAAATATAACTCAGTAAATAAATAAATATTATCTAAAAATGAGAGAGAGACTTGGGTTTTTATAATGTTAATGCTTCAGTCATGGAAAAACAATATGTGTATATGCTAACTTCAGAATAACTTTGGGTCCATTTATTTACAAGTTTGTTTATTTATTCTTTAATGTTTTCTAATTATTACAAAAATGAGGATTATACATGTTTCTTGTTTTAGTACCAATCTCAAGCAGTTTGCTGTTGCAGAGATTTCAATACGTAAAATATATTTGATAAATCTGTTACCATGTTTTCCATTGTTTGTTAAACTACTGTGCTTTTCGTGTAGTGCGTATTAGGTAAAAACTACCACCTTGTGCTTTATAGGGTTTGACAGAGAATTCAGTGTTTGTGAAAGATGCCAGATTGGTATACTGGAAACTGAAGCCGTGTGAATGTAAGGTAGCTACAATGTCAGCTTCCCAGAGTCTGCTCTCTTAATGTACTTTGGTGTTGATCTGCAGGATTATCTTTTTTTCTTTTCTGCCACTGTGAGTGACAGTGTTCATATTCAAAGGGTGTCTTTTAGGATCAAATGTACTTTAGGCTTTTCAGAAAGTTGAACAGTCAATTACTTCTTTGTTCCTGTTTTTCTCTCATTGTTCAACTTGAATGAATCTCTTTAAGACCGATGATCCTGATGGATTATTAATTGTACAAGCAAACCAGTTCAAATCACACTCCACCTTTCTTTTCTAATTCTTTCACACAACTTGTTTTTTGATAATGGATGATAACAACTGCATTGATTGAGAACTTATATATTAGGTCTGTGTAAGGCACTTTAAGGAGCTCTGGTAGCGTAGTGGTTACGACTCGGGCTG
>NW_006408544.1:16856895-16858472 GCF_000296735.1 Chrysochloris asiatica
TATCCTGCAAAGTATGGTTTTCATATTAGAGAAACTGACACTCAGAGAGGTTAAGTGACTTTCTCTAAGCAAGAACAACTATTAAATGCTAGAATATGAATTTAAACCTGGATCTTTCCAGCAAGCTCTCCTGTCTGCATATAGCAGATGTTCCTTTGGATTAACCATGAAATAAGGCAGTGTATCACATATTGGTAATGACTAATTGGAAATTCTGGTCCCAGTTTTGCTATATATTCTAATGTTATGTTCATAAATACTTTCCAATCATGTTTTTCTTTCTTTAAAGATAAGTCATCAAATGAATAGGAGCTCTCTGAAGAGCTGTGATTGTGGATAGAAAGTCTTGGTAAAACAGTTTAAGTGTGAATTGTTTTTCAGCATGTAAGCTAGTAATTTTATGTTGACTTTAATAAACTTTAAGGAATCCTGGTAACACTGTATGTAGGATAAGCATTGAACTGCTAACCACAAAGTCAGCTGTTCAAAGCCACCCTCCTCGGGAGAAAAATGAGGCTTTCTGTTCACATAAAGATTTATCAGCTTTCAAAACTCTGAGTCAGAATCAACTTGATGGCAATAGGTTTGGTTTTGAGTTTGGTTGATAAACTTTGCAATAGTAAGTATATTGAAGTCTAGACACTCTCAGCACAACTTTTGGGATCCTTTGTGTAGGAAGATTTTTTAGGTAAATGTGCTTTGAAATGAAAGTATGTCTTTTAGTTATTTTTACTTATGCCATACATTGTTAGTTATCTCTGTTCCAAACACTAGAGATAAAATGATAAATAAGACAAATGCTATCGGTATGTTGAAAATCTTAATAACCTGTACCCCAAACCAAACCCACTGCTGTGGAGTCAATTCTGACTCATAGTGACCCTTTAAACAGAATGGAATTGCTGCAGAGGGTTTCTGAGGCTTTATGAAAGCAAGCTGACTTAAATTTTTCCCACGGAGTGGCTGGTAAGGTGGAACCATTGATCTTGAGCCTAACACTTAACCCACTATACCACCAGGGCTCTTTCAATAACCTGTTGTATAATAATAATAGTAATAAAATCAGTTATGATTCTGTGTAAGTGAAAAGGGAAGTACAAGATATAATCAAGTCTAAATAATAACACATATGAAGGTCTTAAAAGTTTTTTTTTAATTGAGATATAATTAGTATACCATAAAATTTTCCCTTTTAAGTGTATTTTCAATAAATTTTAGTATAGTCACAGAATTATGCACCCATTACCACTATCTCGACGGCACTTAACAACAACAACAACAACCACTATCTAATCTTAGAACACGTTAATCATTCCAAAGAGAAACTCCGTATGTCCTTCCCCTATTCCTCACAACCACAAAGCTACTTTTTTTTTTTTTTTCTTAAATGTTTTAATGTGAATTATGTGATAGTTTACATGGGAGAACATTAGTTTTACATTTATTCTATCGTATATCGTCTCATTGCCATAGTTACAATCCCCTCCATGCAGTCCTTCCCCCATACCCCCAGGTCTTCAGCACACAGTCGCTCTCCCTCTCTGGTTCTAGAGTCTCCAGCTGCTCCATGGCTCCAC
>NW_006408544.1:16858821-16865835 GCF_000296735.1 Chrysochloris asiatica
CATCCCTGTCTACTCTGTGTGTAGAGGGGGTGGGAATGATTCTTGCTGTAAGGACTTGTTCCCTCTTTTGAGCTACTGCTTCCATAGGTGTAGGTCAATTTCATCAAATTGTATGAGAATACATTTTTTACAAAGCTACTTTTTGTCTCTATGGATTTGCCTATTCTAGGCATTTCATATTAACAGAACCATACAGTATATGGGCTTTTGCCCCTGGCTGCTTTCACTTGGCGTAATATTTTGTGTATGTGTGTGCTTTAGGTGAAAATTTGCACAGCAAATTAGGTTCCCATTTAACAAATTGTTTTAACAGATTGTTCCATGACATTGATTACAAGTTTCACAATGTGTCAGCATTCTTATTATTTCTGTTCTGCTGATTCTGTTTGTATTGATCTAGTTTCCCAGTCCTTCCTTGCCTTCTCAACTTTGTTTTTGGGTAAATGTTGATTGCTTGGATTTCGTATAATTTGTTATTTAAGAGAATACATTACTTATAGGTGATATTGTTTATTTTATAATCAGTCTATTATTTGGTGGAAGGTTACCCTCAGGAGTAGTTTCAGTGTTGAGTGCAAAGGATATCTTATTTTAGGGTGATAGTCTCAGGTTCCTGTAGTCTCTGTCCAAAAGTTTGACTTTTTAAAAGAATTTAAATTTTGTTTCTACATTTTCCTCCGATTTTTGTTTGCATAATATTTTCAAGACTCATCCATGTTGTAGCATGTATCAATGCTTTGAGGAATAGAAATTGACAAGATGGAGAATTAAAAGTTTAGTTGATCAGAATGACGAGTGCATAGAGTAGGGATTTGAGAACAGAGAGACTAGCAAGAAAAGCAGAAACTAAATCAAACAAAGCCTTTTAGTTATATTATGGAGGTATGGATTTTATCCTAAGGGCAGCTGGATGACATTTAATGGGATTAAATAAAAAACTTAGATTTGTGTAGAAAATTGGCAAGATGGGTACAGAATGGGAGAGGGAGAAGTTAGCATTCTTGCAAAAACCTGTACAATGGAAAGATGATGGTGAGATATGGCATTGAGAATGGAGAGAAATGGTTGGATTTGAAAGATTTAAAAGGTAGGATTGACAAGAGTTGGTATTAGATTGAACATGTTAGTGCTCTCAAGTCAGTTCCAACCCATAGCAACCCTGTGTTGGGTTTCCGAGGAGTGGCTACATTAACGCCTAACGCCACACAAGGAATCCTAGATTGAATATGGTGGTGGTTATGTGCCGTGGTGTCGGTTCTGACTCCTAGCAACCCTGTACAGGGTTTCTGAGGCTGTAAATCTTTACAGGAGTAGGAAGCCTCATCTTTCTCTAATATACAGTATGATGCTCAAATTTCTGATTTAGTGAGCCAGGTTGAATAATGATGTTTAGAATCAATCAAATTAAGGAGCTGTCTGTCTAGGCAAGCTCTTGGGTGTCAGTTTACATGGAATATTAAAATGTTGCTAGAAAATTAATGAGATGGGAAAATGGCATTTACTAGAGCTCCACTTATTAGTATTGTGTGTGACTTGAAAGCTTTGATAAGCTATGGTAGATGGAATTTGATCCCTCCCGTATGAAGGTTTTTTCTTGAATATAACATTTGTTACTAAATTTGAGTTGGGCTGCTAACAGGAAGGCTAGTGGTTCAAACTCACCAGCTGCTTGGCAGGAGCAGATGAGATTGTTTGCTTCCGTTGAAGATTACAGCCTTGGAAACCCTGTGGAATAGTTCTGCTCTATCCTATAGGGTTTCTATGAGTCAGAATTGACTCAAGGGTGCAGTGTGCTTTTAATTTTCCTAAACTGTACTCTAAGAAGTCGACGACTGGTTTATTGAGTGGGATATACAAGTTTGGAACAAGATCTAAGCAGCTTAATAAAAGAGAGGTAGCTAGCTATCAACAGGCCTACTTTTTTTTTATCTGTTCCTTTTATAGTTCTAACCCTTTCCTTCAAAATATTTTAGATTGGTTTGAAGAATATCAAATTGCTAACCTGCTGTCCCGCTTATCTGTTATTGTTCTTGTTACTTGGTGCTGTTGTATTTATCTATGCTGTATGACAAATGAAACCAAAATATAGTGTCTTAAAACAACAGCAGTCTTTTGATTGTTGTCTATAATGTTTCATGCAGATCCAGTAAGGCAGTGACTGACTAGTGGTCATGTGTGGAGGGTCATATGGCCTCTCCATATGGTGTCTCTGCCATGGTAACTGGATTCTAAGAGTGAGTGATTGTCCCAAGAGAACCAGGCAGAAGTTGTAATACCTCTGTGATTTAGCCTTGGAAGTTATGTAGTGTTGTTTCTTTTATGCTCTATTAGCTGAGGCAGTCTGCCCAGATTTAGGAGAAGGAACATAGACCTCATCACGTGAATGGTGGCATGTCATAGTCACATTGTAAGAAGAGCATGTGGGATGGGAGACATTGTTGCATCTATCCTTGGAAGTAGAATCTGCCACACCTACCTTGATAAAACTCTACTAAAATAAAAACCAAAAATCAAACCCACTGCCATCCAGTCGATTACTATTTAGAGTGACCCTACATAGGGTTTCTAAGACTAAATCTGTATGGGAGTATATATAGCCCTTGAAGTGTCTGGTGAGTTTGAACTGTTACCTTTTAGGTTATCAACCCAATGCCTAATATACAGCACCACCAGGGCTCCTTAGAATCAAGTTAGGGAACCAAGAAAATGGACTTGAGAAGATTGAATACAATTTTGCATATATTGAATGTGAATTCATCATCAGACTTTCAGGTGGAAACATTATTCAGCAGTTTGGTTATCTGACAGATAATAAATTTGTTCTGTGGTGAGTAGTACTTAATTACAGTCATATTTAACTGGGAATCTTTTTTTTTTTTAATGTATTATTGTGAATTCTGTGATAGTTTACGTGGGAGAATATTAGTTTTACATTCATCCTATCATATATTGTTTCATTGCCTTGGTTACAGTCCCCTCTGTGCATCATAAACCAACCAATGGGTATACCCTAAAAGCCCTACCCACCCCCACAAGTCGTCAGCACACAGCCCCTCTCCCTCTCTGAGTATAAAGTCCCCAGCTGTTCCATCTCTCCATGACATCATCTCTGCCTCCATCTCTGGCATCACTGCTTCTCTGGGTAGGATCCCACTCTCCCCTCTTCTCCCTTCATGGTCCCAGGGACCTCCCTCCTAGACTGAAAAGTTAATCACTCCCCTCCTTGTTACAAAATGTCTACCTTTACATTTCCAACCCTCACAATTAGTCCTGATAACAATTATTCACTACTGTATCATAAGAGACCTATCCGCATTTCCTTTCATTAGCCCCACCCAGACAGATTGGATACTACTCAGTGGAGATTCTACCTTCTTCCATGCCCTCTGGTTCTAGGTTCCCTCTTGAAAGCTTGTAAGCCAGTCACTGCTTGCCTTTGTAGCCCCTTCCCACTTTGGGTAGCCAATGTCCAAGTTGCCCACCCCTGTCTACTCTTGTGTATGGAGGGAGTGGGAATGATCCTTGCTGTAAAGATTTGTTCCCTCTTTTGAGCTATTGCATCCATAGGTGTAGGTCAAGTTAATCAAATTGTATCAGATTACTCTTTTTTTCCTCTTCTTTCTTCATCTAGTTGAGTTTTGATCATCTAATCATTGAAGCCAGGTCAAGTGGGTATTATCTGCAAGTGTGGGTGTTCTTGTGCATATGCCCTCTCTTCTTATCAACTGGATACTCCACTCTCCACTCCAGTCCTCTGTGGCTATGTCACTGACTCTGGCCCCAAGAGTCCCCAGGTCTTGCCACACTGCTGGCCAACCAGGTCTCCACCTGGCTTCACAGAAGTCTATTAAACGTGGTAGGGCTTAGCTTGCAGCTTCATTGCTGTTTTTTCCTCACTTCCCCTTATTGGTGACAAATGTGGTCACCAATCAGAGTTTGTATTCCTATTGAGTCTTAATCGTGGAAGGGGGTTTAAGGGGACTTCTGAGGGGACCTGACCACTTGCCTTGATGTCTCCTGGGTGAGCAACTTGCTTGTTCTTGTAGTAATCAGTCAGTCTGCCTGTATTGTTTTGTGTTTTTCCTGTCGGTCTTTCTTTCAAGAAGTATTTTCTGTTCTTCTAGGCACTCCAGGATGGTCTGTTTGTCCTTTGGGATTATTTTCTAGTTTATCCTCCTCTTTTCATTTTTTTTTCTTTTGCCACCTATAGCCAAGATTTAAGAAATTGTTGCTTTCATAAATCTCTTCTGTTGTAAACATCTTCACATTAGAGAGCCCTATAAATTGCTTGTGTTTTATATTTTAAACATCATCTTCATTCCTATCCTTTTTCCACAGAGGTTTATTTTTTTTTAATAAAATCTTGATTTCTTAATTGATAATGATACCTCTTTCTCTTTCCCCCATGTAACATTAAAATTTTTATTTTCCATTATACTTCCTGGGGAATGCGGTGGCCCTGTATGATAAGTATTGGACTGTAACCACAAATTGGTGGTTCAAGCCCACCAGCCACTACATGGGAGAAAGATGAGGTTTTCTGTTCCCAAAAAGATGTACAGCCTCAGAAATCCTCCTATACAGCAAGGGTGGGGAACCTTTTTCTGCCAAGGGCCTTTTAGATATTTATAAGATCATTCACGGGCCATACAAAATTGTCAACTTAAAATTTAGCTGCTTTATTTGGTCCAACATTTAACTAACTTACCCCTGATGTGATAGTTGGAACTGCAGTTGCCTTGCAGAGTCAGACCAAATGATTTTGAGGGTCAGATGTTCCCCACCCCTGCTATATAGGGTCACTCTGAGTCAGAATGAACTCATTGACACTTAACAATAACATTATACTTCCAAGAGAAAATCATTCAAAATCTCTGTCTTTCCTATTCTTTGTTTTTCAGCTTTCATATTTGAAAGTAAAATTTTAAATAGTGTGAGTTTTTATTAACTGAAACTCATATATCCTCAATTTTCTTTTCCTTTATTATAGAAATAATATATAATCATTGTAAGAAAAATTAGGATTATATCCCTTCCTGTGCTGTCTCTCTCATCTCGCTGGGTGCCATGGTATTGCTAACATGGGCAGTTGTTGAGGTCTTCGTACTGCTAAGAATTTCCGAAGCCACTGACAGGATCAGAAATGTCAGGATAAACAGTACAAAAAAGCCCATTTGGGCACTCCTTATAAAAGCCAACCCCACTGGAGGCGCTTTCCATGCAAAGGGCATTGTGTTGGAAAAGTAAGTGTTGAAGCAAAACAGCCAAATTCTGCCATTAGGAAGTGTGTCAGGGTCCAGCTGATCAAGAACGGAAAGAAAATTGCAGCCTTTGTACCCAGTGATGGTTGCTTGAATTTTATTGAGGAAAATGATGAAGTTCTAGTTGTTGGATTTGGTCACAAAGGTCATGCTGTTGGTGACATTCCTGGAGTCTGCTTTAAGGTTGTCAAAGTAGCCAATGTCTCTCTTTTGGCCTTATATAAAGGCAAGAAGGAAAGGCCAAGATCTTAAGTTACGATGTTGAAAATGTAATGATAATAAATTTTTATATCCAGGAAAAATAATCCTAATTATAGAGAGTTTAAAACAATGTATATTACCTGGAAATTATCAAGAGATTCATTATTATATTTTGGTATGCATTTATTTTGTAATTTTATTGTGAATTGAGTGAAGGTTTATAGAGCAAATCAGTTTTACATTCAACAAATAATCATACACTTCATTTCATTACAATGATTATAATCTCATACTTCAGACATATTGTCAGTAGGGACAAGTCACTGGAGAAGGATATCATGTTTGGTAAGGTGGAGGGTCAGAGAAAAAGAGGAAGACCCCCAATGAGATGGATTGGCCAAGTGGCAGCATCGATGGACTCAAGCATGGCAACAGTAGTGAGGTTGGCCCAGGATCAGGCAGTGTTTCTTTCTGCTGTGCATAAGGTCACTGTGGGTCGATGGCACCTAACAACAACAATATAACATTAGCTAACAGTATTTACTTCTATTCCCTTGACTCTTTTTTTAACTTTTTCTTGTAAATTGAGTGAAGGTTTACAGAGCAGATCATCAGTTTTACATTTAAAAATCATATACTTTGCTTTATTACAATGATCACAATCCCTTCCATGTACCATCAATTAACAGTATTTATATCTATTCATTTTTACTCTTGCATCCGTGTGCCCTCCAATACCTTCATCCTGTTTCAGTCAACCTTGGTCTTGTTATATCTTGCCTTCCCTGTCACCCAAGTTAACACATGTCTGTGAGTCTGAACTGACTTGATAGCACTTAACAACAACCCTCTAGCCAGTGAATAATTCTTTCTTCCCTCCAACCTCTTGTAACCATGATAGAATGTTTCTTTTAGCATGAAAACCTTTTCTTAACTTTTTATATTAATGGTCTCATAAAATATATGTCCTTTCATGGTTGACAAATTTGACTCAGTATAATGTCCTCCAGGTTCACACATGTTATGGAGTGTTTTGCAGATTCATCAGTATTCTTCAGTGCTGCGTACTATTCCACTGTGTGTATGTTTTGGTATGCATTTTTTTAGGGTTTTTATGTTCCTCCTTCAAGTATGCTGTCTTACTATTTATACCACTTTGTAAATTGTTTTTATAACTTGACATTTTAGTTACTTTCAGTTTTTGGGGTTTTTTTTGTTTGCTTGTTTGCTTTTAAACACATCGAGTTAACTTTTTCTACAGTTTCAGTTAATTGGTACCTTAAAATAAATTTCTAAAAGGGAAAGAGCTTGTGTTTATATAATAATGTTTTTTTCCAGTTATTAAATCTTTCTCACTCTTTTCTCTCCCACTGGAAAAATTCTATTTCTCTCCTGTATTTGCATATTCCCCTTTTTCCTCCAAATCATTTTTTGATTTCTTGACTGCTGCTTCCATGAGTCTTTCTGTTTGTTTGCTCATTTGTTTTTTAAAGTTTTTATTGTGAATTGAGTGAAAGTTTATAGGGCATATCATCAGTTTTACATTCAGCAA
>NW_006408544.1:16867075-16875237 GCF_000296735.1 Chrysochloris asiatica
TAGTGAGGTTGGCCCAGGATCGAACATTGTTTCGTTCTGCTGTGCATGGGGTCGCTATGGCACCTGACAACAACAACAACAACATAATAATAATAATAATAATAATTGAAACCACCAAAGGGCATATTCTGCAAGCCTGCCTCCTGGGTGCCAGCTCTCAGTTCCTCTAATTCCATGAATCTTGAGTCCTCAGGTGCTCCTTCTCTCCAGGTACCCACCTCTGCCTCCATCTCTGGTGTTGCTGCTTCTCTGGATAAGGTCCCATATTCTGCTTGTGCTCTTCTCCCTTGATAGTCCTAGGGTCCTCTGTTTCTGGATTGTAAGATTAACTACTACCCCATTTTTGTTACAAAATGTCTACCTTTACAATTGTGGCAGTCGCAAATTAGTCACAGTAACAGTTACTCACTATTGAATCATAAGAATCTTATCCCCATCTCTTTTCAGCAGACTCATCCAGACAAGGTGAAAACTATTCAGTGGGGACTCTCTCTTTCCCCACACACTTTTAAACTATACTCCATCTTGAAAACTTCTAAGCCAGTCACTTTGTGCCTTTATCACCCCCTCATTTTAGGTAGCCAATGTCTAAGTTGCCCATCCCTATCTACCCTGTATACAGAGGGGATAGCATTGATACTTGTTGTGAAGATCCATTCCCTCTCTGTTGGTATTTTGAGCTACCACATCCATGAGTATAGGTCAAGTTCATCAAATTATAGCAATTTACCCTTATTTCCTTTATAAAAAATTAACATATATATAGTTTTATCTTCCTCTAGTCAAGTTTTGATTATCAAACCATTGAAGCTAGGTCAGATGGGTACTATCTGCAAATATGGGTGTTGTTGTGTGTCTCCCCTCATGCCTCCGTGAGTCTTGATGGCGAATCCAAGCAAAATGAAGCCTTTGACAACTTCAATCTTTTCTTCATTTATCATGATGTTATTTATTGTTCCATTGGTGAGGATTTTTGTTTTCTTTACATTGAGGTGCAACCCATACTGAAACCTGTGGTCTTTGTTGTTCACCAGTGAGAATTTAAGTCTTCTTTGCTTTCAAGATTGTATCATCTGCATATTGCAGGTTGTTAATGAGTCTTCCTCCAATCCTGATACCACATTCTACTTTCCATAATCAGCTTTTCAGATTGTTTGCTCAACATACAGACTGAATTTGTTGTTGTTAGGTGCCATCGAGTCAGTACTGACTCATAGTGACCCTATGCACAACAAAACGAAACAGACTGAATAATTATGGTGAAAGAATACAACCCTGGCACATACTTTCCTGATTTTAAACCATTCAGTGTTCCCTTGTTCTGTTTGAACAACTACTTTTTTGTCTATGTACAGGTTACTCATGAACATGAATAAATGTTGTGCAATACTCATTCTCTGAAGTGAAGTCCATAGATTGTCATGATTCACAGAATCAAAAGTCTTTGCATAATCAGAGCACAGGTAAACATCATTTTGGTATTCTCTGTTTTCAGCCAAGATCCCTCAGACGTCAGCAATGATCTTATATGTACTTGTCTGAATCCAGCTTAACCCTCTGGCAGTTCTTTGTTAGTGTACTGTTGCAGCTATTTTTTATTTATCTGTAGCAAAATTTTACTTACATGTAATATTAATGATAGTCTCCTAAGATTTCCACATTCAGTTGGGTTATCTCTCTTTGAAATAGGTACAAATATGGACCTCTTCCAATCAGTTGGCTAGGTAGCTGTCTACCAAATTTCTTGGCATACATGTGTGATTGCCTCAAGTGCTGCATTAGTTTGTTGAAGATTTCAATTTGTATTACATCAATTCTGGGAGCTTTGTTCTTTGCCAGTGCTTTCGGCACATAATAGATACTTTCTTTCAGTACCATTGGCTCTTGATCATGTGCTGTTTCTTGAAATGGTTGAACCATTTCTTTTTGGTACATTGACTCTGCGTATTCCTTCCATCTTCTTTGGATGCTTTCTTCATCATTCAATATTTTGTCAAAGAATCCTTCAGTATTACAAGTTGAGGTTTGAAATTTTTTAAGTACAACCACAATGCTCCTTAGAAGCCAAGATAGCCAGACTTTATCTCTCATACTTTGGACGTATTATCAGGAGGGTCCAGTCCCTGGAGAAGGACATCATGCTTGTTAAAATGCAGAGACAGTGAAAAGAGAGGGAGACCCCAATGAGATGGATTAGCACAGTGGCAGCAACAAGGATCTCAAGCGTATTGTGAGGGTGGCACATGACGAGGTAGTATTCATTCTGTTGTACGTAGGGTCACTATGGGTTGGAACCAACTTGATGGCACCTAACAACAAGAAGAATCTCATATTGTTTATAATATATCTTCCACATATTCATACATAGCATTTTCAAAGCAGGGCAGTATCTTAAATATGATTAAATGAACATTGTTTAATTTCAAAAATTAACTGAGATGCCAGAAGAAATTTCCTGACATTATTACAAGTACGTTTTCATTATCTGGTGTTAAAATAATGGGATTATTAAAAAATAAGTGATTAAGAAAAAGATCTACAATTCAAGTTTCCAGAGAACAGTTAAGAATATGGAATGAAAATCACCAGTGAAAGACTTTTTTGTCTTGAAAACTTGAAAAATATATACATGCTATAAAATGTTCTAAACAAGAAGTACTGTTAATGCTAAGACATAGACTTGTATCTATTAAATAAAGGACTAAATTATATAAAAACCATGAAACAGGTATATGGAGTAAAACAAGCAAGGTCAAATACTACACTTTTTTTTTTTTTTTTTGCATTTATATCTATAGCCGATCTAAATTTATTCTGGTATAAAGTATGAGGCATAAATTGAATATTATTGTTTCCTAGATGATTACTTAACAGTTTAGTACTATTAAAAAGACCACCCTTTGCTCATTGATATAAATTCCTCCTTTCACATATACTGAATTTCTATAGGTGTTTGCATTGGTGTTTCTCAACTTTCTATTGCATTTCATTGTTCTGTAACTCTGCATTATATTTATATCATAGAGTTTCAATTTCTGTAGCTATATATGGTTGTTTTGTGTGTTTATTCTACTTCTAGCTCCTCCCTTTATTTATCTTTCAGATTTTCTAAGATCATACTTATCTTTCCATAAAAATGTTTATTTAGTTCTGAAAAAAATCTCAAGGTGGTTTTATTGGTATGATATTAAATTGAGATTAATTTTTAAAGTCAGTATTGTCTGTCAGTATTTCATGCTGTGGTGACTTGGGTGATGGTGTGATGCTAGAAGCTATGCCATGTGACTATAGAGGACAAATTTCAGTGGCTTTCCAGTCTTAGACCACTAGGAATAAAGAGCTGGCAATCTACTTTTGGAAGAAATCAGCTGCTGAAAATCTTATGTATAGCAGTGAACCATTGTCTGATAAAGTGCCAGAAGATGAGCCCCTCAGGTTGAAGGTACTAAAAATATGACTAATATTTTTAGAGAAGTCGGAACTGACTCCACGGCACATAACTACCTCCTCAAAGTATGGTGGTGGTGGTGGTTATGTGCCATGGAGTCGGTTCCGACTCATAGCGACCCTGTACAGGGTTTCCAGGGCTGTAAATCTTTATGGGAGCAGAAAACCTCATCTTTCTCCCATGGAACAGCTGGTAGTTTTGAACTGCTGACCTTGCGGTTCACAGCCCAATTCATAACCACTACGCTATCAGAGCTCCTCCTCAAAGTATTTGTTGTTGTTAAGTGCCTTTGAGTCGTTTCTAACCCATAGCGACCCTGTACAGGGTTTCCGAGGCTTTAAGGTTCGCAGCCCGATTCGTAACCACTACGCTACCAGAGCTCCTTAAAGTATAGTCAGTCTTAATGATGTGGATGGAGTAAAGCTTTCAGGACAAGACTCAAAATGAGAGAAATAGCTAGAAACATGCATTAGTAACCTGAAATGTATGAAATACAACTCAAGGAAAATTGGGAGTTGTCAAAATTCAAATGGAACACTTGAAGGTCCATATCCAAAGCATTAATGAGATAGTATGATTGGAATTTGCCATTTTGAATTGGACAATATGGTCTACTGTGTTGGGAATGGCAAATTGAAGAGAAAAGCCATCACATTCAGCATCAGAAACAACATTTCAAAATCTACCCTGAATTATAACCTTTTTAGTGACAGGATAATATCCATATCCCTACAAGGAAGACCAGTAATATTAATACCATTCAAATTTATGCACTAACAACTAATGCCAAAGATGAAGAACCTGAAAATTTTTACAAACTTCTGAAGTCTGAAATTGGCCAAACTAGATGCATTGGTAATTACTGGTGATGGGAATGGAAAAGTAGGAAACAAACAAGGATCAGTAATTGGAAAATATGGCCTTGGTGACAAAAAATGCTAGGGATTGCATGCTAGAATTTTGCAAGACCAGTGAATTCATTGCAGATACCTTTTTCAGCAATATAAATGGTGAATAGATACTTGGACCTCACCAGATATATCACACAGGAGTCAAATGAACTGCATCTGTGGAACAGTCAGTAGAGAAGTTCAATATCACCAGTAAGAACAAGGCCAGTGATTGACTACAGAACCATCAAATTGGTCATATGCAAATTCAAGTTGAAGCTGAAGAAAATTAAAATAAGTCCATGAAAGCCAAAGTATGACCTTGAGTATATCCACCTGAATTTTGAGACCATCTCAATTATATATAGATTTGACACATTGAACATTAACGCCAAAGTCCAGATGTACTGTGAGATGAAATCAAGGACATCATATATAAAACAAAAAGTCATTAAAAAGACAAAGAACCAAAATTGATGTCAGAAAAGGCTGATATTTGTTCTTGAACATAAGAGTAGCTAAAGTGAAAGGAAGAAATGGTAGAATAAAGAAGCTGAACAGAAGGTTTCAAAGGAAAGCTAGTGAAGAAAAGTGTAATGAAATGTACAAAGACCTAAAATTAAAAAATAAAAAGAGAAGAACATGCTCAACATTTCTCCAACTGAAAGAACTAAAGTAATTTTCAGACCAAGTTGCAATACTGAAGGATTCTGTGGGCAAAAAATTGAACAATGCAGGCAAGCACTCAAAGAAACAGTTGGAATACACAGCCATTATACCAAAAAGAACTGGTCAACCTTCAGCCATTTGATTGATCAAGAATCAATGGTATTAACTGTACTGATAGGGATGACATTAAAAGATCCTGGATAAAATGGGAGAAAATGTGGAGCAAAACTGAAAAAAAATTTAAAGACCAAGTTTACTGGTCAAAAACTGATTGGAGGAACCCAAGACAATGGCCTTCGTCACGCTTTAGGTCTGGAACCGAACTCACCCTCATGGCTCAATTTCTAGCCAAGCAGTATATAGTTATATAGAGGGGACAACAACATTAGCACACCATGGAATGGTCAACCATTCAGGATCAAGAGGTCACCATGTACCTAAGGACAAAACTCCCATGAGTTAGAAAAGAAGGTTGAATGTAGGCAGGGATCACGCAGATGAAATTACATGGAGGGCATTACAAACAATGAACTGAAACAGCGTAGGATTTGTTGAATGTAAAGCTAGATCAGTTCTGTAGACTTTCACTAAATTCACAATAAAGAGTTTAAAAAAGAAAAACCAGACAACTGATGGCATTGAAGGAAGATATCCAAGTTGTACTGAAGGCATTGGTTGAAAAACAAGGGTCCAGGAATTAACAGAATATCAACTGAGATGTTTCAGCAAAATGGAACAATACAACTGTGAAAAACATTCACTCATCTATGCCAACAAATTTGAAAGATACCTGGTCAATATACTGAAAAAGATGCATATTTTTGTCAATTCCCCCCAAAAAAAGGGTGAACCGACAGAATTATTGAACAATAATATCATTAATATAACTTGCAAATAAAGTTTTGTAGAAGTTAATCTAAAAATAGTTGCAGCAGTACACTGACAGGGAACTGCCAGAAATTCAAGCCATAATCAGAAGAGAATAAGGGATATCATTGCTGATATGAGATGGATCTTAGCTGAAAGTAGAGTATACCAGAAAGATGCCTAATTGTGTCTTATTGGTTATGCAAAGGCATTTGACTGTGTAAATCATAACAAATGATGGAAAATACTGCAAAAATGGGAATTCAAGAACACTTCATTGTGCTCATGTGGAACAATATAGACCAAAAAAAAGACAACAGAACAAGGGGAAACTGATTTAAAATCAGAAAAGTTTTATGTGAGGGTTGTTTCCTTTCACCATACTTATTCAATCTGTATATTGAGCAAATAATCTGAAAAACTGCACTATATGAAAAGAACAAGGCATCATGATTGGTGGAAGACTAATTAGCATCATGCGATATGCAGATGACACAGCTTTGCTATTGAAAGCAAAGAAGTCTTGAAGCATTTATTGATAAAGATCAAGCACTGTAGCTTCAGTATGAATTACACACCAACATGAAGAAAACAAAAATCCTTAAAATTTAACCAGTAAGCAACATCATGATAAATGAAGACAAGATTGACATTGTCAAGGATTTAATTTTACTTGGATCCATATTGAATGTCCATGGAAGCAGCAATCGGAAAAATTAAATGATGTATTGCATTGAGCAAGTCTGCTGCAAAAGACCACTTCTGAGTATTAAAAAGCAAAGATGCCACCTTGAGGACTTAGATGACCCTAACCCAAGACATGGCATTTTCAGTCATCTCATGTGCAAGTGAAAGCTAGATAATGAATAAGGAAGATCCAAGAATTAATGCCTTTGAAATATGATGTTGGTTGTGGTTGTTAAGTGCTGTTGAAACAGGTCCAACTCATAGTGACCCTGTGTAGGGTTTCCAAGGAGCAGCTGGTAAGTGTGAACTACTGACCTTATGATTCAAACTGACCTTGTGGTCCAGTGCTTTATCCCACAGTGCCACACCAGAACTCAATCATCTCATATGCATGCAAAAGCTGTATAGTTAATAAGGAAGAATTGATACCTTTAAAGTATGGTATTGGTGAAGAATATTAAGTATACCATATACTGCCAGAAGAACAAACAAATCTATGTTAGAAGAGGTACATCCAGAGCACTCATTAGAAGGAAAAACGATGAGACTTCATCTCACATACTTTGGATATATTATCAGGAGGGACCATTCACTGAAGAAGCATTTAATACTGCGTAAATTAGAGGGTCATCGAAAAAGAAGAAGACCATCAACGAAATGGGCTACTACAGTAGTTTCAACAATGCTCAAACATAGCAATGATTGTTAGGGTGGTGAAGGTCTGGTCAGTATTTTGTTCTGTTGTACATAGGGTGGCTATGAGTCAGAACCAATTCAATGACACCTAATAACAATAATTTACAAAAAGCTGACATTTTCATGATATTGTATCATCCCATCCATGATTATGATAGGCCTTTCCAATGTTTGTCTTTGTTTCTACATGTCCTTTAAAAGCATGGTAAAGTTTTCTTCATAAAGATAATTCATTCACATTTCCTGTTAAATGCATTCCTACTACACAAGTTCTTTTGTGTACTATAATGGTGGTGGTGTGCCATGGAGTCAGTTCTGTCTCATAGTGACTCTGCATAAGGTTTCTGAGGCTGTTAATTGTTACAGGAGGATGTGGGGGGTAGGGCGAGGGGAGGAAGGGGAAGGTGGAGCACAGGGTAGGGAATAGACACTGGAAGTTTGGGTGCTGGGAGGGAGGCAGTACACAAGAAGGGGGAGGGGAATGGAAGAACAAGGTGTATGGGAGAACAGTTATGCAGGTTTGCATGGGCTAACTGGGACAGAGGTAAATGATGTATGCACAACCTTGGAACAACAGGGATCTGGGACAAAGGGATTGAGGCATGATCGGAAAGGGCAAAAGGGGGGAAACAATGTTAAAGAGACTTGGCTGTCTTTTGAATCTTTCCCTTAAGTACCAAACTTTCCCTTGCATACAATTATAAAATAGGCACTTGAGGGGGAGAGAAAGGAATTGCCAGAAGTATCACCATAGAAAACTTGTAAGTTTGTCTTCTGCTGAATACCTAAAATGGGGCTACAATGTGTCCAGTGAAGGAGGCTTCCTGTGGAGCCTCTGCATTACATAAGACCATAGGGGGAATCCTGAGCCTCTGCATTACATAAGACCATAGGGGGAATCCTGA
>NW_006408544.1:16876452-16882962 GCF_000296735.1 Chrysochloris asiatica
GTAAACTATCACAAAATTCACAATAAAACATTTAAAAAAAATTGTTACAGGAGCAGAAAACCTCATGTTTCTCCTGCAGAAATGCCTGGTAGTTTCAAACTAGTGATGTTGAGATTAGCAGCATGACTCGTAACCACTATGCTACCAGAGCTCCTGTGTGCTGTAGTATATGATCTCTTTTTTTACATTGCCTTCTCATACATGGAGCCTATCAACTTTTGAATATTAATTTTGGAATTATTTTGACTTATAATTTTTAATTGGGTTCCTTTGGCTGCTTAGGTATCTAGTCATGTCTCCTTTATCACATCTCTTTATCTTTGCTTTTCAATTTGAAGGGCATTTCATCTTTATCTTCAAACCCTTCTAATGATTTTTGTTTTCTACTGATTTTATTTTGATGATCATTTTTTAATTTAAAAAAACCTCTTGTTTTGTGATTATTTCCTTTTTTTATGGTATCTTAGTTTTGTTTCACATTTTTTTCTACCCTCTTACTTCTGACTATTGCTTTGTTTCGACATTTTCTTTTCCTCCCTGGATTTTATCTTCTCTGAATGTATTTTTTTCAATTTCAGTGTTTTGTCTTTATGCTTTATATTGAAGACTTTCATCAAATGTCTAATAATCCCTTGATACCCACTTGTAGAAGAAGACCCCAACGAGATGGATTGGCACAGTTGCAGTAGCAATGGGTTAAAGCGTAGCAACAATTGTGAGAATGGTGCAGTACCAGATGCTGTTTTGTTCTGTTGTATATAGGGTCGCTATAGGTCAGAACCAAATCAATAGCACCTAACAAAGCAACAATATCTACTTGTAATTAACAGTAAGATTCTAAAAAGCTAATTAAGCAAGCAAGCAAGGCTTGCTTCCGGGTGGATGTCACCTTAGGGAAATTGGGCAAAAGCCCAAACATTTCATTTGTTGTTATTTTTAAGTGCCTTCCAGGTGGTCCCAACTCATAGCAACCCTTTATAGCATTTCTGAGGGACAGCTGGTGGGTTTGAACCACTGACTTTGTGGTTAGTAGTCGAGTGTTTATCCTACAGCACCACACAAGGAGTCCACAAACATTTCATAAGAGGATCTCAATGTGAGTAGTACTTGCAAGCCTTTTTCCTACATCTGTTCAGTTTCTCCTTGGAGAGAATTCTTTCTCCAGCCAGGGGGGAGATGTAAGAGGGATACCTGGCTGATGGTTTATGAGAGAAGAGGGCTTATTGTCTCACCACTTAATTTGCAGACTTGCTCTGAAAATCCATTTTCAACTCTGCATCCCATCTCACCTTCTGATACACCTTCAATTCAGTCCCCATAATTCATTTCTTCCAGAAAATAAACCTCTAGTTTTCTGCTAGGGGAGGAGGAAAGTCACTTGACTACATAGAATGGGATAGAATAGCTGCAAAACTAACCGCTCCCTGTATAGACTTCCAACCAATTTCTGTCTTCAGTACCACATAGCTGTTGTAGGAGAGAAAAGACACCTTATCTTCAAATATATAAATATTATAAAGACTCTATTAAGTCTTAAGTAGGAGTGAGAACAAGACTAATCAAACAGATTACCCAGGTGAGAGAAATCACCGATATGACACCACGACGAATTTCCAAAGTTCTACCTCCACAAGGTGATGTTTTATAGGACACAGAGAACTCTCCTCCCACTGCTATGACTGTGTTCGTATAGGTATGCCAGGCCTATGGAAGCAGGGAGGGGACTATTGCAGATAGGAAAGTAACAGACTGTTTCTAAGGCTCTCAGGGAATGACATCACAACCAGGTGACCATTCAGGCAGCCACTAAGGGACATGCACAGGAAAGTTTCTGCTAGAGCCAGCTGGGGGAAGTGGCTCAAAACCAACTTTAAAATATATACTCTGCTTCTGACTCTGGCATTTCAGCCATCAGAGGTGCATGAGGTACTCAAAACAAATTGGCATCTGAACAGTTAAACAGACACAAGATGGAATTAAGCTCTGCCCAACAGGAATGATTTGCAGGCAAAAGATCTTCAGATAAACACTCTAAATCACATGTCGTCTAAACCTTTAAAGACCCCTAGAGTCTCACCCCTAGGCAAAGTGGTTAAGCACTTGGTTACTAACCAAACAATTGAAAGTTTGAATCCACTAGTTGTTCCTTAAAGATGACAGCCTTGGAAACCCTACCGACAGGTCTACCCCGTCCACTAGGGTTGTTATGAGTTGGAAATGGCTTGAAACTCTTCAAGTTTCTCTAAGTCTCTCATCCACTGATAACTCTTCTCTTGTTGTTTCCTCATCATTTTAGTGGGGTTTCAGGGAAGAAAGAAAATAAATGAGTATGTGTGTTCAATCTATTCTACTTTCTCATTAAGTCTCCATTGTTACTTTTAAGAAATAACATGTAGTGGTATCAATTATTTCACTTATTCTTGAAAGTAGACTTAAAGCTACTAATGCCATAATTAAGAAATATTTCAAAAAACAGAAGAAGGAAATGAGGGAGAGATAGAAAAAGGATGGAGGAGAGAGGAGTAAACAGTTAAGAAATAGGTGCTGAAAAGGGGATATTCACCATCCTACATAGAACATGCTTTTCAAACATTGTTGATATTAAGTGCTGTTAAATTGGTTCTGACAACCTGGTATGGGGTTTCCAAAGAACAACTTGTGGGTTTGAACTGCAAATTAGTGACCATGTATAGGATTTCTGAAGAGCAATGGGTGGGCTTGAACCACCATCTTGCTGTTCAAATTGACCTTGAGGTCTTGTGCTTATCCTACAGCGTACACAAGAACTCCGTAGCCCTGATAATAGAGGTTAATATTGGGTCAATAGATCCATTGATTCTACTCAGTGGCGTGGGACTAGGATCATAATAGATTCCATTTAAAGGAAAAGCAGTTGTTTAGCAATAAAAATTTCAGCAAGAAGCTTTTGAAACTCAAGAATGCTGTGCGTATAAAAAAAAAAAATCATAGAAGACACTGATATGAAGCGGCAGTTTTGTTGGTTTTGGAGGGCATACTGTAATATAAAATAATATGAAATGTAGCATAGTCAAAGTCATTAAGCAGAAAGTACCTGCCGCTGATGTTTACTTTGTATCATCCATTGAAAATAAATGTGTAAATATTTTTAACTGTTCATTGAAATTTTTAACTTTTGACCTTCTTAGACAATAACATTTGTCTGCTATTTCATCTCATGTTGGCCAGTTCTTTGAATCTGAAGGTGTAATTATAATGTATTGTTTAAGTTCTGCAGCTTTTATTTGTCTAGCTATAATAGGCTTATTGAAGAAAATTATGGCTTATTACACTAGCAAAAGTAATGAGCAATGTGTTTTTTCTCCTTAGGATCAAACAGAACATACTGAATCAGCAGGACTGGCTGGTGGTGTGGCAAGCATCATGAGTAAGCTCAGAGAAGTGTGTTCATTATCACTTGTGTAAGGGGAAAAAGGTAAGAAAAATTGTTCTTATTTCTTCTAGTGGTTGAACTTAAAAAGACAACCAGAACCATAGAAAATTATGCTAATACATATGCTGCTTGCTTCATTTATAGCATCGCATCTTGTTAAATCAGGAGTTCAGTTTTCACATAAGTCTAGAGAGAAAGAATATTCTAACGTTTTTGTTGAATTATATAAAAAAGCTAAGTTTCAATGCTTGCCTCCTACCTTCTGGAGTCAAAGTACTGCTACATTGAGCAATTGAGCATAGGGTGTAATTTCAGCATGAAAAGTAACTTGGATTTGAGCAGTATTCTTTGGAGAAAAGAACAGTTTATCTAGCTAATTAAAATAATTTATGTTTCTTAGTCATCATGCAAGAGCTAAATAATTAAAGTGAATTTTGGGTTGGGGATTCAATTAGAAATATATACATATATACAAGGGGGCTTCAAAACGTTTGTGGGAAAATTCCATTATCTTTTCATTCTATTTTTTCACCAACTTTTTGAAGCCCCCTGTGTTTAGGTACATTATTTTCTTTTGTATTTTTAGTCTAGTTGTGAAGAGCTATAATTTAAAGTAGAAAACTGGAAGTGTATATTATTCATCCTTATAGAGCAGGAATTCTTGACACTTTCCTGACTAGCAGTTGTGTTTGATTTTTTTTCTCAAATTTTAAAATTGTTGTTGTTCAGTGACATCGAGTCGGTTCTAACTCATAGCGACCCTGTATAGGGTTTCAGAGGAGCAGCTGGTGAGTTTGAACTGCTGATCTTATGGTTCAAACTGAACTTGCAGTCCAGTGCATTATCCCTCAGCACCACACCAGGACTTAATTTTATGACTAAGGGGTCCAAAATGACAAAGGTGGGTGGGGGCTAGATTTCAGAAGATGACTGTGCTATTTTACTAATGGAATGTTGCATATTCTGAGTTCCATGGTTTTCTAGTAAGTGAGGAAAGATACATAGGTGTGTGACAAGAAACTGAACTCTTTTTCTTTTTGATAGAGGAGTAGCGAAGACACTTGGCAGTAGCATGTTCCTCACCAAAACTTGTAGGTCTTCAGCTGGCAACCTGTTTCTTAGACTTCTGGAGTGGTGCTATAGGATCAGCACTGACTGCGAACCACAAGGTCAGCAGT
Organism: Chrysochloris asiatica; assembly: GCF_000296735.1. Classification (NCBI taxonomy): domain Eukaryota; kingdom Metazoa; phylum Chordata; class Mammalia; order Afrosoricida; family Chrysochloridae; genus Chrysochloris; species Chrysochloris asiatica. The sequence continues at coordinate 16,881,043 of NW_006408544.1, forward strand.
TCAAACCCACCAGCTACTTCTCAGAAACCAAATGCTGTGAGTTGGAGTTGACTCGACTACAGTTAACAACAACAACAACAACCCTTCTCATATGGAATTTCCCCTCTCTGATGTGTCCTTCACCTGGCAAAATCTTACTCATCCATTGGGTATCATCCTTTTTTTTTTAAGGTTTTTATTGTGGCTTGAGTGAAAGTTTACAGGGCAAATCATCAGTTTTACATTCAACAAATCATACACCCTGTTTCATTACAATGATTATAATCCCCTCTATGTATCATCAGTTAACAGTATTTCTCTCTATTCACTTTAGTTTTTTTTTTTTTTTTTTAAACAAAAAAACCACTCAGGCATATATAATAATTAACACCTCTAAAGGACACATTCTGCTAGTCTGCCTCCTGGCCACCAGCTATTAGTCCCATCTCTTACCATGAATCTAGCTAGATTCCTCAACCGTTCCCTCTCTCTGTGACCCCATCTCTCCCTCTGTCTCTGGTGTCACTGCTCCTCTGGATAAGGTCCCACATTCTGCTTATGCTGTTCTACCTTGATGGTCCTAGGGTTCTCTGTTTCTGGACTATAAGATTAACCACTCCCCTGTTTTTGTTATAAAGCTTCTACCTTTACAATTGTGAGAGTTGCAATTAGTCATGGTAACAGTTATTCACTATTGAATCATACGAATCTTATCCCCATCTCTTTTCACCAGACCCATCTAGACAAGATGACAGCTATTCAGTGGGGACTCTTTTCTCCCCACCGCCACACTCATAAACTATACTCCCTCTTGAAACCTTGTTAGCTGGTCACTTCGTGACTGTATCGCCCCCTCATTTTAGGTAGCCAATGTCTAAGTTGTCCATCCCTATCTACCCTGTGTACAGAGTGGATAGCATTGATAATTGATGTGAAGACTCCTTCCCTCTCTCTTGGTATTTAGAGTTACTACCTCTATGAGTATAGGTCAGGTTCTTCAAATTATAGCAATTTACCCTGGCTTCCTTTTTTGGTAATCTTCCTCTAGTCAAGTTTGATTATCAAACCATTGAGGAGGCTAGGTCAAATGGGTACTGTCTGCAAATTTGGGTGTTCTTGTGCCTCTCCCCTCACTCCATATCAGCTGGATGTTAAACTCAGCTCTAGCCCTCTGTGGCTATGCCCTTGTCTGTGGGCTCAAATGTCCCCAGATCTCACCACATATTAGACCTACCAGCCCTTCCTCTTCTCTCTTTCATCTGCAAGTCAGTGGAGTCAGTGGACTGTGGTTGAACTCAGCCCATTTCTTCATTGCTGCCTTTCCCCCTCTTTCACTCACCAGTAGACCAATGTGGTCGCCAGCAAGCTTACATGCCTGTTCATGTGTTCCCTTTGAGTTTCAGCCTTAGAGGGGAGTTTGTTCTGAAGAAACTTGATTGCTTTACATGATGGCTTACCAGCAAACAGCTTGCTTATTCTTGTAGTAGCCAGTCATGATGACATTTTTGATGATCTTTCTTTGAAAATGTATCTTCTGTTGCTCTAGCTGTACCAGGCTGGTCTGCTTGTCCTAGCTAGTGGGAATATCCTACCTCAGTAGGTTCTGGATGGGACTCAGGATTCCACCTAAGGTCCTATACTCTGCGAAGGCTTTGCAAAAGGCCGATTTCACTGGGCAGGTTCTAGAACCCTTTCTAGGTTCCAATCAGTTATAGGCTGAAGACGGGCTTACAAGTTTTCTGTAATCGTGTTTCCCAGCATTCCTTTCTATCCCACTCAAGGGTCTATTTTACAATAGTAGGCAAGGTAAACCAATAGTCATAAGACAGTCAGGCATTTTAGTATTATTTCTCCTTTTCAAACTATGCCTACATCCCTGTATCACAGAGCCCTGTTGTTCCAAGGTTGAGCATGCATCACTATTTACCTCTGTCCCACTTA
>NW_006408544.1:16888585-16892652 GCF_000296735.1 Chrysochloris asiatica
CTGCTTGGTCTGGTATTCTGTGTTGTTGTTGGCGGAGCTTCTTTACTGCACTTCCACCCGATCTGCCATCTTGTTTGTTCTCCCTGCTCTATAGTCTTTTTGCAGATTGTCATTTTGAGTAGCATTGCCCTAGAGATGGTGAATAACCAAGGGGGACGGAACCTGCCTCCCAGCACTACACTAAGTAGGATTGTCTGCAGACTGAGAATACTTGGCTCAATTGGTATGTAATATAGAAGTAAACTTCTCATGTCTGAGTCACAGAAAAATTATTGGGATATGTTTTACAGTAGCCTATTACAGTTCCACGGAAGAGATGAGACTTTCTGCTCCCGTAAAGATTTACAGCCTTGGAAACCCTGTACATGGTCGCTATGAATCAGAACCGACTCCATGTCATATAACCACCACCACCACCATTACAGTACTCCAAAAAATATGCCCCTGCCTCCATCCAATTTGTACTCATCTCTTTTTTTGTCTCTATAGCACCCAGCGATGTATCAGTTAATACATAGCACAATGCTGTGTGAGACATGGGGCTCCTTTAGGTCAGGGGCATTCTCTTATTTGTCATTTTCAATTTTGTAGCTCAGACAGTGCTTAGAACACAGTAGATACTCTGTAATCTTGGATTCAAGAATGTGCACATGCTCATAGTAATTAATTAATAAACGACATAAAGTGAAAATATCAGCAAGGGAACTATAAAAGGAACAATCACATGCATGATTTAAAAGTGGGATCCCTAATTCTGAGATTCAAGAGATTGTCCAGAGGCCAAAAGAGTAAGGGGGAAGAGATTGAAAAGCAGAAAGACAAGAGAAAAGGCCTGCAAGAGAAACTGTACTGAACTAAGAATTACATTTCTCTTTGAGATATATGTATTTGAATATTTTGTGTGCTTCGATTTTAGATAGATGCTTTTATAAAAAGGCAAGTAAAGAATCATGACATAAAGATTTAAATCCTCTGAGAACTCTAGCACATGTAGTTGATACCTCCGGAGACCACAGATATTTCTTTGGAAAATGAAACCAAAGAAGTTCAGGACTTGTAGACATCAGACATTACAGAAGTCAGGGATGCATCCATACTGAAAACAGGGAGTTTAAGGGAAATTTTGCATTTTGAAAGTAGAGACCTTCCCCTGTTCTTCTTTCAGAAGGTTATTGTTGTTAAGTACCGTTGAGTTGGTTCCAGCTCAGTGACCCTGTATAGAGTTTCTGAGGCATGACTGGTGGGTTTGAACAACTCACCTTATGGTTAACAGACCAGTGCTTATCCTACAGTGCCATACCAGGACTCCTTTCAGAAGGTTGTTGTGTTGTTGTTAAGTGCCATCAAGTTGATTCCGACTCATGGCAACCCTGTATAGTGTTTCTGAGGAGTGGCTGGTGGGTCTGTACGACCGACCTTATGGTTCAAACCTACCTTGCAGTCCAGTGCATTTTCCTGCAGCACCACACCAAGACTCTGGAATTACAGATTATATGAATCTTTCCTGCAATCCAAAGAAAAGACCTACACATATACTGATTAATATTTGGAGGTTTCCCAATGAAGTAGCTGTGTTCCCACCCAATGGTCATGCAGTAGAAGCCTAACAATTGAGAAGTCATGCCATACATACAAAGCTTCCAGTTGGCATTTGATAAATGTATTGTTGTTGTTTTATGCTGTGGAGTCGGTTCTGACTCATAGCAACCCTGTACAGGGTTTCCAAGGCTATAAATCTCTATGGGAGCAAAAAGCCTCATCTTTCTCCCGTGGAACAGATGGTAGTTTCGAACTGCTGACCATGAGATGAGCAGCCTGATTCGTAACCACTATGCTACCAGAGCTCCTTTGGTAAATGTATAGGCGTTTGCAAAAGCCTCAAATGACAGAGACTAGAACATTTGAATACCGAGAAAGTAGTTGGAGAAAATAGATGATATTGGTAACAAAGCAAAACTGTAAGTAATTGCATAAGAGAGGTAAGAGAAGAAATTACATTCATGAGATAAGCTCTAGATGCCATAAAAAAGATCAGAAAATGAAAGAATTTCCAGAAATTTAAAATATGATAGGTATTTTTTTTTTGGTGTAATATTTTAATTTTAAAACAATCTCATGCCTACAGAAATTTTGTAATTACAGTTAGTTGACCCTTGAACAAGGGTTTTGAACTGTGTGGGCCCATTTATATGCAAATTGTTTTCCCTGCTGATTTCCATGAGCTCCACATGAGCATTTCTCCAAGTGAGCATCTACTGGAGTGACAAACTGCTCATCTGCTCATCAGGAGAAGATTAGCTCGCAGCATACTGCATTTTAAGCAGATACTTGCAACATTTGAGGTCTTCACAAAAGTGTCATGAAAAAAATCTGCATATAAGTGCTGTGGCCACACCCCCACTCATTTATTGAATATAGAGAACTTTTTTTCTATGACCATTTGTAAGTAAGTTTTTAGCATTATGCATTATCTCTTTGAATAATTTACTGTGTGTTTTCTGCAAACCAGGGCATTCCACATAACCATAATACAACCATCAAAATCAGGACATTAATGTTAGTGTATTAATCCTCAAATATGTTCTAATCTTCAGACTCTATTCAAGCTTCATCAGTGCTTATGTCAAAAGAATCTAATTAGGATTGCATATAGTTGTTATGTCTCTGTAGTCTCTTTCAGTATAGAACAGTCTGCATTCCTTCACACACTACTTACTTTTATAATTTTCCTTAATTTGGGTCTGTCAGATGCTTCTTCCATGAAATTCAGGTTGTACATTTTTTGGTGGGAATATCACAGAAGTGGTGCTGTATGCTTTTCAGTGTAGCCTATCAGGGACCACAGGAGTTTGATTTGCTCCATTAGCAATGATGTTTGCTTTGATCACCTGAGTAAGGTGGTGTCTGTCAGACTTCTTTTGCAGTTACTATTTTTTTTCATTGTAGTTAATACTTTTTTGGTGAATAGGTGCTTTAAAATTATGTAAACATCCATTCCTCATCGCAATTATAATCCATTCATTCCTACTATGAAGAATTTATGGTTTCCTTTTTTATTCAGTTGGATTATATTCTATTGCTATCAGTGGTTAGTCACCAGGTAGCATTTTTTCTTTAGCTCTAGTCTTTCTGAAGAGAATCCCCAATGTGGAAATGTTTACAAATTTCTTCTTCCCATCTTTCCTGCTAGCTTTTGAACCCCAGGCCTAAAGTATGCTGTCTAGTGTGATTACCACTGTGGCCTACCACTCTAGATCTCATTCATTGCTGTGTCTTGGTTCCTTCTTGGCTTATGGTATCTTTATATTTACCTATCTTGCTTTTTGAACTTGACTGCTTAAACTCTTTAAAGATAATCTGTTTTATCTAGAATTTCTATATTTAGAGTGGGAAGGAATGTTCATCACTTCAGTGCAACTTTTTTTTCTATGAAAAATGTCAGACATAAAGAAAAGGCACTCACTCATCTATACTTTCAAAGGAAATTTGGAAGAGATCCATATTTTTGTCCATCCAAAGTGAGGTCACCCAATGGAATGTGGAAATCATCGGACAATACCATTAATACCGCATGCAAGTAAAATTTTACTCAAGATAATTGAAAAAACAGCTGTAACAATACATTGACAGGAAACTGACAGAGGTTCAAGCTGGATTCAAAAGAGGATGTGGAATGATAGATATCATTGCTGACGTCAGATGGACCTTGGCTGAAAACAGAGAATACCAGAAAGATGTGTACCTGTGCTTTATTGACTATGCAAAGGCTTTCGATTGTGTGGATCATGACAAGCTATGGACAATACTGCAGAGAATGAGTATTCCAGAACACTTAATTGTGCTCATGAGGAACCTGTACATAGACCAAGAGGTAGTTGTTCAAACAACATTTTAAACAAATGGTTTAAAATTAGGAAAGATGTGCACCAGAGTTGTATTCTTTCACCATACTTCTTCAATCTGTATGCTGAATAAATAATTCAAGAAGCTGGAATATATGAAGAAAAACATGGCATCGGGATTCTAGGAAGACTCATTAACAGCCTGTGATATGTAGATGATACAAC
>NW_006408544.1:16893107-16905676 GCF_000296735.1 Chrysochloris asiatica
TTAGAAGCCAGGATGGTGAGACTTTGCCTCTCATGCTTTGGACATATTATCAGAAGGGACCAGTCCCTGGAGAAGGATATCATGCTTGGTCAAGTGGTGAGTTATAGAAAGAGAGGGAGACTCCCAATGAGATGGATTGGCATAGTGGCAACAACATTGGGTTCAAGCGTAGCAGCAATTGTGAGGATTGTGCAGGACCAAGTGGTATTTCGTTCTGTAGTACATAGGGTTGCTATGAGTCAGCACCAATTCGAACGCACTTACCAACACCATCATAAAAGCTGAAAGACCTATATGTCCTTCATATAAATTCATCAGTTTTTACCATTTTGCCTCTCTTGCATACATATGTCTGCCCTTCCTTTCCTTCCTCTGTGTCTGTTTGCCTCTCCCTCTCTTTACACATATACACAGACACTTTATTTTTTTTCTGACTCATTTGACTGTAAGTTGCAAACATAGTAACACTTCTTCCCTAAGTATTTCAGCAGGCATTTCCTACAAAGGCCAGTCTCATACAAAATCAAAGTAATTATTATCATAGTGAAGAAAATGAATATACTGTGTGTCACTCACTGTATAGTTAGTGTTGTTAAGTGCCATTGAGTCTATTCAGACTTGTAATGACTCCTGTGTAGGGTATCCAAGGAGTGGCTGGTAGGTTTGAACTGCCGATCTTGCAGCTCAAACTGACCTTGCAGTCCAGAGCATTATCCTACAGCACCACATCAAAATAATACAATGCAGTCCCCCAGTGTCACTTACAGCTGTGTATGTGTTTATGTGTGTATTTTCTTGATTCAGAATCAAGTCAGTGTTCATGCATGGCATTTGGTTGTTTGATATTTTGTTGTTGTTAAGTGCTGCCAGGTTGGTTCCAACTCATAGCGACTCTGTATAGGGTTTCAGAGGAGTGGCTAGTAGGTTTGAACCACTGACCTTGCAGTTAGCAGTCTAGTGATTTTCCTACAGTGCCACACCAGGGCTTCTTTATCAACTACAGATATCATTCATTAACTTTATGTCATCATAAATGAGAATTTAGCTCAACTACACCTCTCTTAACTCTCCTGTTAAATCAATCATCTAGTCTCATTTAATACAAAATAATCTTGTTTTTCATAACTGAATTTTTGGAGCATTCTGATCAGCTTATCTTATAGAATATCTCATGTTCTAGACTTGTGTAATTGTTTCCTCATGATAAAATTCAAGTCAAATTTTTTTGGCAGGAATATTGAATAGGTGGTGTTCTATACTTCTCACATTGCACCACATTGTTTTTGTTAAGTGCCATCAAGTGGGTTCCAACTCATTGCGACCATGTATAGGGTTTCCGAGGATTGGCTGGTGAGTTTGAACCACCGACTTTAAGGTTCAGTGGCTATTGATGATGCTAAGTTTGATTACTTGATTAAGGTGGTGATGGACATACATTTCTTAGTGTAAATGTACATTTTCTCTTTTACAATTATTAAGTCATCTGTGGTGTGATACACTGAGAAATGAAATATTCTCTTTCTCAATAATCATTTACCTACTTCTTTTAACATCTAATGTTGATGCTTGCTTGAGTCAATAATTACAGTTGGGGTTCAGTATAATTTCTTGACCAGCTTTTCACTTATTCATTCCACAAATATTTATTTAAATAGGTACTGCATCAGATTCTGTGCTGATCACTGGGAATATGTGGTGAATACTGGTAGCTGCCTTTGTGGGACGTTAAGTCTAGTGAGAAAAATTGAGATTAATAAAAAAATCACACTGATGTATGTGTATAAATTGTGATTGATATTATAAAGGAAAAGAATGCAGTACTGTTAATGCCTGTAAGAGGTGACATCATCATTTCTAGGGGTTCAGATATGACTTTTCTGTGAAAGTGATGTTTAAGAGCTGAAAACTTATGAGTTATCTGAGCAAAGAAAGAGAAGGCTAGAAGCAGTTAGGTAAAAGATCCTAAAAGGTAATGAACATGGTACATTCTAGAAATGTGCATTGAAGTGGCATATCAGCATGCTTCATGGTGTCTGCACCTAATAGGGGTTCAATAAATAGTAGTGGAAGGGAGAATGGGACTGAAAATTAGCCCATGTAATCCCTGTTTTCAGATTATCTATCTCAGAATGAAAGGATCAACTCCAAGACACCTAACAATGACAACAATTTAGCATTGTTTATCATTAACTAAAGGAGCTCTGGTAGCGTAGTGGTTACGAATTGGGCTGTGAACCACATGGTCAGCAGTTCAAAACTACCAGCTGTTCCGCGGGAGAAAGATGAGGTGTTCTGCTCCCGTAAAGATTTACAGCCTCGGAAACCCTGTGCAGGGTCGCTATGAGTCAGAACCGACTCCACAGCTCATAACAACAACAACAACATCATTAACTAGGAGTCCTGGTGTGGTGCTGCTGTGGGTTAATGCACTGGACTGCACGGTCAGTTTGAACTGCAAGGTTGGCAGTTCAAGTTCACTAACCATTCATCAGAAATTCAATATAGGGTCACTATGCATTGGAACTGACTCGATGGCACTTAACACACCAACAATCATAAACCAAATTATAAGATTCTGATATTAACGATGTTGTCTGAGTCTTGAATTGATCACAATGCCTTGCTTGTCGTAGATTTACACTGAATATGTTGACTTGATTTTTTTATGTCTATTGAGCATAAAATGCTATTAAATATTGTAAGTGTATATTAAATATGCCAGATTTTGTGTTGTGAGAATAATTTATTTTTAACATTGTTGGTAAGTGCCATTAAGTCAGATCCAACACATAACGACCCTTTATAGGGTTTCCAAGGAGCGCATGGTTTTAACCTCTGACCTTGCAGTTCAAACTGACCTTGCAGTCCAGTACATTATCCCACAGTATCACAATAAATAGTTTAAATGTATAGTCTTCATCAAAATATGTATTTGAAAATTATTTTGATCTATAAATCGTTAGACAAAATGGATAGATTTTTAAAAAGCATTCATAGGTAATATAGTCTATTCGTCTACCTAAACTTTAATTGATTAAAAGAAGCCAAGCAATAAATAAAAAGCCATGAAATTAGTACTCCTAGGGGAAATGCTTGAATAAATCAGTTAAATTTTGTCAACATTTTTTTGTGCTTATACAATGAAATAAATTATATTGATACTTTTATATGCCTCAGCAAAGAAGAAACACTACGTTTATAAGTAAAAGAAAATTCAACATTTTCTATATTTGACTTAAAACTGTAAAGCAGAATATTGTATTTTTTATTTTTCCTTGTCTTTGTTTTCTTTACTCAGACTTTTTTGATAATTATAATCAGGCCTCCCCTCACATCTGCCTCCAGATATACCAATAAAAACCAAGAATAATTTTCAGTCTGACAAGAAAATTTTTAGAAATTATGGAGGAGATAGATAAACATAGGAATCATAATGGCAAAGAAATGAGATAATAGGTATAATTTATTTAACACCTACTGTATATGAGTCGATAACAGTAGCACCATACGATAAGCACTGAACTGTGAACCACAAGGTTCAAGGTTCGAGCCTGCCAGCCACTCTTTGGGAGAAAAATGAGGAACGATCCCACGAAGACTTAAATGGGAACCTTATATAGGGTCGCTATGAGTCGGAATGGACTTGACAGATTTAGCAACAATATATATGAGTTGAGAGTCCTGGCGTGGTCCTGTAAGATAAACATTGGACTACTATCCACAAGGTCAGCAGTTCAGACTCACCAGAAGCTCCTTGGAAACTCTATACAGGGTTGTTGTGAGTCAGAACTGACTCTGCTGTACTTAATAACGACAACATTTGCTTTTGGCATTTCTGTTAAAGGAGTTGATACACCTAATGCATAAACCCAGAGAATGCCCAGAGACATTAACACTAAGGAAGAATTAGAAATAGTACTTGGAAAGCAGAGATTTAAAAAGAAGAATGGATTTAGAGTCATTTCATTGTTTACAATTTGAAACTACTATGTAAAGATTATTTCTCACCCCCATGTTTGAATTTTCCTATCATTTCACATTTGAAAAAAAATTCAGGATGGTTTCTTTTCTAATAAAAATGTAACTTTATTCCAAAGTTATTCCTCTCCCTGCATCTGAAATTGGTCTTTTGAAACATGTCTTATTGAAATTATCATCAATTCTGTCTTCTAAGTTTCATTAAATTTTGATGATTATCAGTTTACAGGTTTCTAGACTTTATTAGTTTAAAAATCTTACAGTATATCTAGTGGGAATATAGGTTTTACTTATGTTATGGACAGATTGTCGAGATTTTATTTGTGTATACTTGAGATTTACATGGATATTTTAATAATTGAAAGTTTAATACAAATTTATCTACTTAGGTTTAAACAAGTCTCTTGAGTATTGTTTCCTCACCGATGGAGAATTACTTCCAAGAAGAAGCTTACAACCTGGACAGGGTGTTAGATGAATTTGAACAAAACGAAGGTGAGAATTTGCATTGGTGAGTCTGTTTGCATGTATTAGAGTTATGTAGATTAGGTATTAAGAGCACAGGTGTTGTATAACCCTGCCTGTATTCTAATCTTGCCATTAACTAGCAAGGTAGCTTTATAGAAGTTGTTTAACATCCCTTATAACGATTCTCATCTGTAAAATAGAGATAATAAAATCTGTCTTCCTGGAATAGTTTTAAAGATTAAAGTAAATGGTTCAGCCAAGTATCTGGTACATAGTGCTAAAAAAAGTTCTTCCTGTGAATATTATTAAGTCATTGGATTTGATTTTGTTTTTTTTAATATCCCCACATCTAGTCAAGAAAAAACTATCGAATGTATGTTTACATTTCCTTAAGTAGGAAAAATACTTTGTTTCATGTTGATTACCCAGTAAAGATACATTTTAAACTTAATTTTTAAAGGTTTATATTTTCAAGTGACCACTAGAAAGATTTACATTTTCAAGTAAATACCACTAGGAGTCCTGGTGTGGTGCTCTAGGAATAGCACTGGACCTTAAGATAGGTTTGAACCACAATGTTGGCAATTTAAACTCACCAGCCACTCCTCAGAAACCCTATACAGTGTGACTATGAGCAAGAAACCGACTCTACAGCACTTAACAACAACTAGAATAGTTAATTAAATTATACATCTTCCAGGCTCAGTCTAAAAATGTCATTTTATTTAAGAAAGCCTTTTCCCTAAAATCCCATTCTCAGTTTGATTTGAATTTAAGATTCAGTCACATTTAAGTCTTTCTTTATCTCACCACATTTTCCTTGATCTAACAGTAAATGGCATATGTGACATGTTTATAAAGTGATATATTTCTGTCTAAAATCCCTAAGTTCAGTAATGGTCTCCATACCTCCACTATATCCATTAATTCAGATAGTTCTTTAATAGCCATTGGGAAGAGAGATTAGTTTTTATTTTCTCAGTGTTAGTCTACAATAGAACAAATAGAATGTGGGATCATGGAGGTAAGGAGAGAAAATCGAGAGGAAGGATTCCTGGAATGGCCTGCTTTACTCTTATTTTACCATTGATGACTCAAACTCATTCTCGATTGTGAAATCTAATCATTTGGGATTTTATTTTTGTTACTTTTCAACCCATTGCAGCTGCCACTGTGTCTGTAGTAACTAAGTGGTCATTTGTTTTAACTAATTTTGAAATCTTAATATTGTTGTACTAAAACTACAACACCTAGCCTGGTAGTTTTGAAAGCATGCTTTAAATAAAGTGCTTTCTTATTTTGTGTTACTTTATGTTCTTCTTTAAGTTAAAATATACCACAGATTGTGATGATATTATTGTTGTTGTTGTCAAGTGCTGTTGAGTAGGTTCCAACCCATAGCGACCTGCACCTGAGGAGCATCTGGTGAACTTGAACTGCTGACCTTGTGGTTCAAATGACTTTGCAGTCTAGCACATTAACCCACAACGCCACACATCTTCCAGGCTCAGTCTAAAAATGTTACTAGGTAGTAAATGGTTGAGTAATAAAAATTTTAATGAATAATCATTCCTGTTAGAATATTAGTAAATTGAATATTAACCTTGTAAGAAGCAGCATCTCCTTTTATACCTCCAATAACTACATACACTTAACCACATGTTCTTAATGGAAGTGCATATTACTGAATTCAGCTCTTCCCTGGTACAAATTTGTTAAGCTGAGGATTTAACACTCAGAGGACACTAAGCCCATTCTCTACAATATCTGATGTTTTTAGGACCTTTACTTATCTAGCCTTTCTAGGTTTTTTTCACTACTTTCTTTTTGTTTTTTTAATGTTCTTTTTTGTGTATGTGTGGACTGAATGATCGTTTACATGGAAGAACGTTGGCTTTACACCATCATTTCATTGCAACGATTACAATCTTCTCCATGAATCATCATTCAACAATATTTGCTTCCATTCCCTCTGTTTTTCTTTTTGGGGGGGAGTAGGGGTGGGGAGATGTACACAAAAACACTCAAGAATATGTAATAATTTAAACAATCAAAGGGCACATTCTGCAAACCTGCCTCCTAGCTGCCAGCACTCAGTCCCTCTCTTTCCATGAGTCTACTTTCATACAATAATTTTTTTTTTCTCAACTCAAACTGATTTATTTATTGCTGTTCCAGATTACTATGTTTCGGGCTGTGTACCTGCTTTTGAATACCCACTTTTCCAAACTTACGTAAGCCAAGTTCAGGTTCTCCTTGAATTTGAGGTTGCTATCCCCAAAAAAATGGATTGACATAGTGGCAGCATTGATGGGCTCAAACTTAGCAACAATCATGAAGATGGTGCAGACCCAGGCAGTGTTTCGTTCTGTTATGCATATAAATTGGAACTGACTCAGTTGAACATAACAGCAACAACCAACACTTCAGCCTGGAAAATAATCTGTCTTTACTGGATTTGTTTTCTGCTTCTACATAATAGTTTTCAAATACTCATGCATTTCTGTACTTCTGATTAGAGATTTAGACTTCCCAGTGTGCCACTATTAGGATCAGCACTGGACTTGGGCCACATACTTGGCAGTTCAAACACACAAACTGTTCCTTGGAAACCCTATACAGGGTCATTATGAGTCAGAACCGACTCAAAAGCACTTAACGACAACAATTAGAGTTTCATGTGTGTTTTATCTATACCTTATTCTCCCAACTAGATTATGTACTACTTGGAAATCAGAGCTCTCCTTTAATCTTCATTTTGCTTAAGACTAGTGCTTTTACTATAGTAATTACTCAATTACCATATTTTATTGTGTACTGCCGTAGGATAAGCACTTGACTGCAAGGTGGTTTTGAAACGCAAGGGTGGCAGTTCAAACTCACCATCTGCTCCTTGGAAACCTTATTTTTTGTTGTTAAGTACCGTGGAGTTGGTTCCGACTCATACTGACCCTGCACAGGGTTTCCGAGGCGGTAAATCTTTATGGGAGCAGAAGCCTCATCTTTCTCCCGCAAAATAGCTTATAGTTTTGAACTGCAGCCTGATTAATAACCACTGTGCTATCAGAGTTCCTTTACAGGGTTGGTATGGACTAAAACCAATTTGATGGCACTTAACAACAATAAAAAAAGGAAGACCACCAGTGAGATGGATTGGCCAAGTAGCAGCATCAATGGGCTCAAGTGCGGCAACAATAGTGAGGTTGGCCCAGGATCGGGAAGTGCTTCATTCTGCTGTGCATAACATTGCTATGAGTTGGCACCGACTCGATGGCACCTAACAACAACAACAACAACAACACTACATATAGGCACTATGTGAAGTGAGCACTTTACATTTATGGTGAATAAATGGTTTCTGTCTACAGCTTAAGTGTGTGAAAGATGCAAGTAAACACACCATTGCATTGTTGGTGGTGGTGTTAAGTGCCTTCCAGTCGGTTCCAACTCGACCCTATTAGTTGTTGTCAATTGTCCTTGGTTTGACTCATAGAGAAACCTGTATAGGGTGTCTGTCTGAAGTTGTAAATCTTTGAGCCTCATTTTTTACCCCTGGAAAGGCTGTTGGACTTGAACCATTGCATTACAGTGTAGTAAATACTTTAATAAGGATATGAGCAAGTTGCTATGGTAGCATTGAAAACAAATTTGCTACTGATTGACAAACCATTCTTGGGTTCAGCAGCATGGTTGTCAGAATTACCATAGGAAGAAAGGTTAGAAAGTAATTAAGCGTACACAATAGTACTATAACTTGGGAAAATAACTTAGCTGTCATAATTATGATCTGTTAAAAAGTAAGCATTTTATATGATATACTTATTGGTGAATATAAGTAGGTTGATTTAATAAGATAAATTAATCCTTTATTTTCAGATGTTCTCATGGTATAAATCTGAAACTAATTAATAGATTATGAACAGAATTTCATAAAATATAGACAGTTTTTCTTTTTACCTGTTACTGACAAATTTCAAATATGTATATGAAGTAAACACAATATAATAAATCCCAGTGCACCCATCACTCAGCTTCAACAGTGGTTGACACTGCCAGTTTTCTCTATTTGCTCTCCTTCAGTGTTACAAATTTTTTTACAAATTTCTTGGTACATACATTAAGATGCACAGATATTAGTTGTATCATTTTAATAAATCACTGTATTCATGTAATCCACACCTAATCATGATGTTGATTATAGAGCATTTTGTCTCCATAGACAATTCCCTCATTTTCCTTCCCACTTAACTACTGCCTCCTCTTCAACTGTTCTTAGATTCGTCCTTGCCCCACCTTGCACCTTGGGCAATCTGAGGATGCCATCTCCATAACTCAGGCCCTGGACTGTCTGTGACAGTTTAATTATGTTACTAGATTAAGGTCGAATTCTTTTGTTTGGACTATTTTATGATAATTGATCTTTTGCAATCTAAAGTTATATAATTTGAGGGAATAATCTTAAAGATATTTTCTTCTGTGTAAGTTCAGGACCATTTTCTAGCCCAAAATGATAAAACTTCATATCTAGAACTATTTTATTTTCAGAGTGTAGTTGGAAATACAGTTTATTAACTTAGTCCTAATAGTTTTTTCAGTGTTACCAACAAATTTATTGTGATTATTATTTTTTTTTCAGATGAAACAGTTTCTCCTACTTTATTGGATACAAAGTGGAATAAGATTCTAGATCCCGCTTCTCACCGACTGTCATTTAACTCTACACTGGCCAGTGTGAATGAACCTGCAGTTTCTAATGAGTCACAACCACAACTGAAAGTCTTCTCCTTGGCGCATTCAACCCCTCTGACCACTGAGGGAGAGGACCATTGTGCTAATGGACAGGACGGTAGTCTAAATTCAGAGATTGCCACAATGTGGATTGATGAAAATGCTATTGCAGAAGACAAACTAATTAAGAAAAACTGTAATCGAGATGATCAATGCAGTGCTACTGAAGGGGGAGAAAAGAAATGTGGAAGCCTAGCTCGTCTGCCAGATGAGAAGAATGTTCTTGTTGTAGCCGTCATGCACAACTGTGATAAAAGGACATTACAAAGTGATTTGCAGGATTGTAACAATTATAACAATCAATCCCTCATGGATGCTTTTAGCTGTTCACTGGATAATGGAAGCAGACAAACTGATCAATTTAGTTTTAGTATAAATGGGTCCACTGAAAAAGATGTAAACTCAGAGAAACAAATGGACCCATTGACTATACCAAATGTAGAAGGAAATTCTGTTAAACATCTATGTACTACTTCATCTGATAGTCTAGCCAGTGTCTGTTCTTCTTCACAATTAAAGAATAATGAAAATATAACTAGAGACTCCTCCATGTCTATTACAAGTTTAGCAATTGATTCAGTGATCTCATCACAAGGAATAGATGAAAGTCCTACTGTTAAAACACAAGAGAATTACATACCAGACGAGGTTCTCACTGGCAAAACCAGCTCTGCTAGGACAGATCTAGATAGTTCAAACTCCTTTTCCCACTTGAGTGAGGAGATTTTGATGAAAAAAGAGTTAACAGAGGAGAGAACAGCAGAAGACTCCCTCCAGTCTGGTTTACCTATGCTTCTCAATCCAGACGTGACTAATGGATCTGGAAGGGGTGATGACTGTGAACAGTTTTCAGAATGCCTGGTGCCCAGTGAAGTCAGGGTTGATGAACATGAAAGTTGTGAACATGAAGACATTCTTGGCACTACTGAATTTCTTAATATGACAGAGCATTTCTCAGAATCTCAGGAGATGACTAATTGGAAGTTGACTAAACTAAATAAGATGAATAACAGCCAGTTAAATGAAGAAAATGAGAAGTTTCTACCAGTGAGTCAACCTGAGGACACTTGTGATAATGGAGGAGGCTGTGATGGAATGGCTGAAGCAGGCCTGGATTTAAAAGGAACTTGCCTGAATGAAAGTGAGGGATGTGATTTCTCCACTGTTATGGATACACCAGCAGCAAATTCTTTATCTAACAGTTTTGATTCCTGTGGAATGCAGAGCCCAGTTGCTGCTTTTGTTCCAAAGACTTTACCCTCCAAAGAAGATTCAGTAACAGAAGAAAAGGAAATAGAGGAGAGCAAGTTGGAATGTTACTCAAATATATATGAACAGAGAGGAAATGAAGTCACCGAAGGGAGTGGACTACTTTTAAACAGCACTGGTGACCTGATGAAGAAAAATTACTTACATAATTTCTGTAGTCAAGTTCCATCAATGCTTGGGCAATCTTCCCCCAAGATAGTAGCAAACCTGCAATCTATCAGTGTTCCTTTTGGTGGTGCAAGACCCAAGCAACCTTCTAATCTTAAACTTCAAATTCCAAAGCCATTATCAGACCATTTACAAAATGATCTTCCTGCAAACAATGGAAATAATATTAAAAACAAAAATGAGATTCTTGCGAAAGCAAAATTAGGGGAAAACTCAGCAACCAACGTATGCAATGCCTCTTTGGGAAACATCTCTATTACTGATACCAATGGGGAACATTTAGAAAGTTATGAGGCTGGAATCTCCAATAGACCGTGCCTTGCATTAGCTCCAGATAGCCCAGATAATGATCTCAGAGCTGGCCAGTTTGGAATTTCTGCTAGAAAGCCATTTACCACTCTGGGTGAGGTGGCTCCAGTATGGGTACCGGATTCTCAGGCTCCAAATTGCATGAAATGTGAAGCCAGGTTTACATTCACCAAAAGGAGGCATCATTGCAGAGCATGTGGGAAGGTAAGTTGTGTATACCAGCTTAGAAACCTGGCATGTCCCTTATGTACTATTACTCAGAAATGAATAAAGAAAATATAAGGTGAACGAACATACATCTAGTTGAGATGGCATTTTGAGCAGTGTTTGAAAACTCTATGAAGTACATTTCTACTCTTGATAGCAACTGTTCTTTGGGTCAGTAAATTTCTAAATTAAAAGATAGACTTGCTGATTCTTAGATAGTGCTCATTGTTGTTGTTACCAAGACATCAGCTGAATCGGTTTTCATGATGAAATAAGAATTGAAAGAAATGCTAACTTTGTGGTTTCTGTATCGATAGCTACTTGGTTAATGGAATCGTTTTAAATAAGGAAGCTATTCTTCCTTTGGTGTAGGAAATATGAATATTTGTGATTGACTTCTAATTTTTTTAGTTAAGAAATTGAATAATAGACTTAGAATCTGTCTCAGTTTTCTTTCTGTAGAATTTTTGCCATTGTACTAGGAATTCTGAAACTTGTTTATATATACATACATATATATACATGTGTGAGGAGCTCTGGTAGCGTAGTAGTTACGAATTGGGCTCTGAACCTCAAGGTCAGCAGTTTGAAACTACCAGCTGTTCCGTGGGAGAAAGATGAGGCTTTTTGCTTCGTAAAGATTTACAGCCTTGGAAACCCTGTAGCAGGGTCGCTATGAGTTGGAACCAACTCCACGGCATATAACAACAACAGTAACTTAGACAAAAGTAACATTTATTTTACAAACAAGAAGCCTGAAGATAGAGACTCAGTTGTGTCTGGTTACAGAGTAAGGAGCACTGAAGTTCTCTAGGTTTTCCCCTAAAGATCTCAAGACAGATATGACTCATCTTTAACCATCAAGTCCAACTTGACAACTTTCCAAACACAAAGAAACTGGTTGAGGGCAAATGAACCTAGGACAAAATCCCCCCAAACAACTTGCAATTTACTGGCCAGTTGTAGCCATAAATCCAATCTTTTGACCAATTTCTGACAAAGAGGTACAGGATTGCCATGATTGGCCAAGATCCCCTGGGGCAGAGCACATAGTTGCCGGAGCAAAAGTAAGATTCTGTTAACAAGGACAAGGAGAAAAATGGTTTTTGGTGGACAATTGTCAGTACAAGGGAGATTAAAAAAGTTTGTGGAAAAAGTCCGTTCTCTTTCAGTTTCATTTTGCCATGAACTTTTTAAAGCCACCTCATGCTATAAGGTTTATACACAAAAGAGCCAAATGATGGTCAGCAGAAAGAAGTTACAGATTACACTGGACTGTTGGCCTCTGGTTTTTAAAGCTTGAAGAAAATAATATGTATATTTCCTAAGTATTTTGCAATCTTGCTGTTGTTAGTTAAAGGAGACCTATGTATGATCAGTAG
>NW_006408544.1:16906266-16907638 GCF_000296735.1 Chrysochloris asiatica
GGCTTATATAATAATTAACACCTCCAAAGGGCACATTCTGCAAGGCTGCCTCCTGGGCCACCAGCTCTTAGTCCCTCTCTTCCCATGAATCTTGAGTCCTCAACCACTCCCTCTCTTCATGTCCCCATCTCTGCCTCCATCTCTGGTGCCACTGCTTCTCTGGATAAGGTCCCACATTCTGCTTGTGTTCTTCTACCTTCATGGTCCTAGGATCCTCAGTTTCTGGACTGTAAGATTAACCACTCCCCTGCTTTTGTTAAAAAACTTCTACCTTTACAATTGTGAGAGTCGCAATTAGTCATGAGAACAGTTATACACTAATGAATGATACGAATCTTAACCCCATCTCTTTTCACCAGACCCATCTAGACAAGATGAAAACTATTCAATGGGTACTCTTTCTTCCCCCCCATACTCTTAAACTAAACTCCCTCTTGAAACCTTGTAAGCCAGTCACTTCATGCCTTTATCGCCCCCTCATTTTAGGTAGACAATGTCTAAATTGCCCATCCCTGTCTACCCTGTGTACAGAGGGGATAGCGATAGCATTGATACTTGATGTGAAGACTCCTTCCCTCTCTGTTGGTATTTAGAGTTACTACTTCCATGAGTATAGGTCAGGTTCATCAAACTGTAGCAATTTACCCTTGTTTCTTTATAAAAAAAAAATTTTTTTTCTGTTTTGTTTTTTAATCTTTCTCTAGTTGAGTTCTGGTTATCAAGCCATTGAGGCTAGGTCAAATAGGTACTATCTGCAAAGTTTGGGGATTCTTGTGCATCTCCCCTCACTTCCTATCAGCTAGATGCTTTACTCTCAGCTCTAGCCCTCTGTGGTTATCCTCTTTTCCATGGGCTCAAGTGTCCTCAGGTCTCATCACACATTGGACCAACCAGCCCTTCCTCTTCTCTCTCTCGTCTCCAGGTCAACAGGGCTTAATGGACTGGTTGAACTCAGCCCATTTCTTCATTGCTGCCTTTCCCCATCTTCCACTCACCAGTAGACCAATGTGGTTGCCTGCAAGCTTACATGCCTGTTCATGTGTTCCCTTTGAGTTTCAGTCTTAGAGGGGAGTTTGTCCTGAAGGAACTTGATTGCTAGCCTTGATGTCTTTCTGCTGAACAGCTTGCTTGTTTTTGTAGTAGCCAGTCATGCTGATGATCTTTCTTTGAAGATGTATTTTCTGTTGCTCTAGCTGTTCCAAGCTGGTCTGCTTGTCCTTGCTAGTGTGAATGTCCCACCTCATAAGGTTCTGGATAGGACTCAGGATTCCACCTAAGATCCTATACTCTGTAAAGGCTTTGCAAGAGGCCAATTTCACTGGGCAAGTTCTAGAACCCCTTTTAGGTATTCCAATCAGTTAGAAGCCGAAGA
>NW_006408544.1:16909896-16910662 GCF_000296735.1 Chrysochloris asiatica
ATAATTTTAATAACGAATTTTTCTATGTAAGTGACCTGAATTTATGGAATTTCAATTCATAGTTCCATCTTTATTTTTCTTTTTTTCTCCATTTAGCTCAGGGATATTGCAAGGATTAATGAGATAATGTGATACTAATCTTTGAACTTCTCAGAAGAAGAGTGCTTATAAACACACATATGCTTTTTCTAGGTATTCATTTATACTGCAAATAGAGCTAGAAAAATACCTTAAACAATATGATTTTGTAAAATAATGTGGCATGTTGAAAAATTCTATTAATAATCTAGTCAAAATTAAGCATATCCAATAATTCCTCCACTTAGTATCTTTAATTAAATTCTCTTTACTCTGACAAACATACATTAATCTAATAACAGGCAAGCATCTGATAGCTGAAAGATTCTGGGCTAGATATTGGAGATTCAGAAGTATATAAACTGGAATTTATGACCTCATGGCGTTATGTGATTTGGGAGAGGAATATATGGATTTCCTGGAGGAGTTTTCAAAACTCCTTTAAAAAAGAAAAGAAAAAAAAAAATTATGAACCACTGATTGGAGTAGGCATATCCAAGCCCCAAAATCCACTGATATCAAGTAGATTCTGACTTATAATGACCCTATATAGGGTTTCCAAGACTATACATCTTTATGGGAGCAAACAGCCTCATCTTTCTCCCTTGGAACAACTGGTAGGTTTGAACCACTGACCTTGCAGTTAGCAGCTCAATGTCTAATCCACAGGGTTACCAAGACTCCTTGA
>NW_006408544.1:16912272-16913613 GCF_000296735.1 Chrysochloris asiatica
ACCCACCCAGAAGCACCTTGGAAGAAAGATCAGATGCACTACTTCCAAGAGGTCACAGCTATGAAAAGCCTATGGAAGGCAGTTCTGCTCTGAAGCAGAGTTGTCATGAATCGTAATTGACTCTATGGCAACTAGTTTGGGTTTTGTTTTTGTTTTGCTCCAGTAGTCAAGATAGTTCTTTTCTGATTTTCAGAACTCCTAATAGCTAGGTATAACAAAGAAAAGAAGTATAGTACTACTGAGTAACATACTTTCTTACCAGATAAGGTAACTGAGGTACATAAAGGTTTTAAAATGGTTTAAATATATACAGCCAAAAAATATTGAACATAAGTGTATCAGTTCTAATCCAAAGCTGCTGCTGTTGTTTTTTTCTCACTAAGTTGCCCTACTCACTGGCAGCCATCTGCCTTACAATGTCCAGTTGACTGATGATCTGGGTTTAAAAACCAGAATAGAATTATTTGTAAAACACAATAGGATTATTGTTGTTGTTGTTAAGTGTCATTGAGATGACCCTTTACAGGGTTTCTGAGGAATGACTGGTGAGTTTGAACCACTGACCTTGCAGTTAGCAGACCAGTGCTTATCCTACAGTGCCATACCAATACAGAGAGCAATACAGTAAATCAGTGCTGCTTCTGACTAAAAGAGCAAGTCAGAAATCAATTACAGAATGTAAACTGGCAAAGTGTCTTTGCTATAGAAAGCAGCTATACAAACTAAGATCATTACATCTTCAATATGTAAATGGGCAAAGATGTTTGTGTTAGTAAACAGTAGAGAAATAGTGAAATTTATTAGCTATTAAGAGATAGAAATGAAGATTTTATGCCTATTAAAATAGCATTAAAAATTTACAATGCTGATAATACTCAGCACAGGTGAGGTAAGATTAAACTATAGAATATTTTTGTATATTTAAAAGTCAAGTACATCAAATTTTTAGCTAATAATTCCTTTTTTGGGAAATAATTCACCAAAAGCAAGAACTATAAACACAAAAGAGGGTCATTTTTTTCTTTTTTGTGCTACTTAAGAGTATAAAATATATTTGAAATAATATAAGTGTTCAAGAGTTGGACAGTGGTAAATATGATACATAAATTTGACTGTTCAGGCATTGAAAATAATTATGCTAAGGCAGTATGGAATATACTTGTGATATAAGAATAAAATAGAAGGTAAAATCATGGTTATGCTTTGTTTATAACTGAAAAACTTACTCTTGTGTCTATGTTTTCAAGCGTGTCTTAAGGGAACATGGAAAATTAAAAATAGATCATTTAATTGGTAGTATTCAGGATGATTCCTGGTGTAGCGCTGTGGGCTAATGTGCTA
>NW_006408544.1:16914101-16915654 GCF_000296735.1 Chrysochloris asiatica
GAATCAGGGTGTGAACCTTAAGGTCAGCAGTTTGAACTACTAGCTGTTCCACAGGAGAAAGATGAGACTTTCTGCTCCCATAAAGATTTACAGCCTCGGAAACCCTGTACCAGGGTCGCTATAAGTCGGTTCCGACTCCATTGCACATAACCACCGTTACAAGACAGTTGAGAAGGTGAACACTGGATATTTGATGCTATATTAAGACATTTTTGTTGAACCTATAAAAGTGTGATAATGGCATTGTGTTTAAAAGTAGTCCCTGTGTTTCAGAGATGCATGTTGGTTTTAAAAAACATGTAGAAGTCCTGCCATTGCCGCCCACTTTGTAAATCCAGTGCCAACTTTGTGTCCTGACCAGCCCTCAACTGTGATCTCCATAGCCCTGGCCACCTCCCCACAGAAGTCCCCTTCTGTCCCCAAGTCCCCCACTCCCAAACTGCCTCCTTCCAGGAAGAAAGATGACTCCTTGGGAATTAAAATTAGTAAGGAAATAATATATCAGTGGGCTGGTCAGACTCCAAGAGCTAGGGGTATGCCTCCTTCTAGTACTAGGTCTAGATATCCGTCTGTTTGGTGTGAAAACCAGCTTGGGCAAAAAAGAGATGACAGAAAATTAGAATAAAGATGCTTTTTACCATTAAAAAAAAAATTGTGGAACTACTTACTGGTGGAATAGAGACTGGTGGGACCCCCATGATTGTGGCCCTTAGTCACACTTCATGTCTGGAATTTTCAGCCAAACAGTGGTGGTGGTGTGCTGTGGAGTTCGTCTGACTCAGAGCGATCCTGTATAGGGTTTCCAAGGCTGTAAATCTTTACAGGAGTAGAAAGCCTCATCTTTCTCCCGCGGAACGGCTGGTAGTTTTGAACTGCTGACCTAGACATTAGAAGCCCAACTCGTAATCACTACGCTACCAGAGCTCCTTCAGCCACCTACAAACGGGAACAGTAACACTAGAGAGTTACTCACACCATGGAATCTTCAACAAGTTAAAATCAAAAGGGCAGCATTTACCCAAGGACAAAGATCAGAAGGGTTAGAAAAAAAGGGAAAATGGAAATGGAAAACATGAGGAATAAATAGGATAAGTGATGCTTTATTGTGGATTTGCAATCAGGATGAAATAAAATGTGTGTGGTTGTTAAATATAAAACTGATCTGTAAGCCTTCACCCAATTCACAGTACGAAGTTTGTTAAACAGTTCGTGGAAAATGGACTTAAAAGATAATGGAATTTACCACTAACTTTTCTTTTTACACTAACTTTTTGAAGCCCCCTCATATGTATTGAAACAGTTAAAGATGAAATTATGTATCTGATGTTTATTTCAAATTAATCAGAAGGGGCAGAAGTTGGTGAAGGTGTCATCGAAAGAAAATATTTTTGATTGAACTGTAGAAGCTATGTGGTGGGTACTTGGAGGTTCATTGTTATGTCTACTTTTATATGATTGAATTTTCTATCATAAAAAAGTTTTAAAACTGAAGAAATGTCTTCATCTTCAAACATGGTTACAAAATAAAAGTTATATTTGAACTAGTTACTGTT
>NW_006408544.1:16917180-16917830 GCF_000296735.1 Chrysochloris asiatica
TTAAAGGTAGTGGTATCTGTAAACTGGTTTATGATGGTTTATGATGAATCTTGTTTTCTTTCAATTATGATAATTGTATATTTCTGTTTATAACTTCACTTGGAAATAATATTGAAAGTTTAAATTAGAGAACTTTGTAACTTTTCTCATGGTAGTTTCATAAAGTTACTGATGATTCTGTTGCTTTCAGTTAAAAATACTAAAGATGGAACAGGTGTTGCAACAATAACGTTTGGGTCTGATTGAGCTGCTTCTGTTCATAACTTTTTTTGTGTCAGTTCCGACTCATAGAGATCCTGTATAGGGATTCCAAGGAGCAACTGGTGACTGAATCACCAGCCTTGTGGTTCAAAACGACCTCACGGTCAACTGCTTACTTTACAGTGCCACACCTGGATTCTGGTATTTGCTAGTGGGGATAAATTGCTCCTCTGCACTTGAGAATTTTCAGAAGTTGTTACTGTCACTGATGCTTGATTGTGACCAATTGAATGCTGATCAGTTACTGACACCCTCCTTTCCTACTATTTTTGTTGTTGTTGTTCTTACATGGCTATTATTTTCATCAAAATTACAGAGCTTTTTGAAAACCTGAGATATTATTTTTTTACTTTCTAATTTGGAAAGCAATAAGTGAGCATGTTAAATTT
>NW_006408544.1:16924245-16943386 GCF_000296735.1 Chrysochloris asiatica
GTTCAAACCAACCTTGCAGTCCAGCGCATTAACCCACAGCATCACACCAGGACTCCTGACTAATAATGTTATTATTAATAACAGAGCCATTGGAGTCATGTAAATTATGTAACTTTCAGTAGTGGTATAACCCTGATCAATTTTACTTCGCATCTCTGTTAATGATAAATGAATGCTTTTCATAGAACTTTAAAATTCAAGTTAGATAATACATGTAAAATGGTTAGCATTAATACACATTACTATGAACTTGGAGTAATCATTTAACCAACCAAACTCATTTTTTTCAGCTAGAAAATAAAGACACTATATCCCATTCTCCATATATCACAGAGTTTTGATGATTGAAGCCCTGTGAAAACTGCAAATTGGTAATCATAGCAGCTGGATACCTAATTATAACTTGTAGGAAGGGAGATGACCTATCTCACTTTGTCTTTAATATGGCCTCATTCCTTGGGTCGGCTTTGGAAGATGTAAGATACCTCTTGACCATAAAAGATGGCAAAGTAGAATTTACCCTACTGTGAACAATTGTCTACTTGTGTGAAGTTCTATGTGGTAAATGCTTAATGAGTCCAAGAAAATAAATCTTAACAGGAACCTAAGGAGATTCTTGTTGCTTGGTGTGGAAATGATAAAATAGTGATATTACCAGAAGAACAAACCCCAGACAGTAGAAATGAGGTGTAGACATCAGTAGACACCTGCAGGACCAATTTTGGTTGCCTCCTCTAATTTCCTATAGCTGGGGTTGTGCTTATATTTATGACTGATTTGTATATTTTCAATTATTCTTTCCTGGACATGAAAGCAAACCAGTGAAAACAGTTGGTTGGTTATTCCACACATGGTGGTGGTTGTGTGCAGTTGAGTTGATCCAATTCAAAAGGATTCTCTACACGGTTTCTGAGCAGGAAGTCTCACCTTTCTCCCACAGAGCAACTGATGGAGTCAAACTGCTGACCTTGCAGTTAGCAGCTCAATGCATAACCCATTACACCACTGTTGTTGTTGTTAAGTGTCTTCAAGTCAGTTCTAAACCATAGCGACCCTGTAGAGGGTTTCAAAGAAACAGCTGGTGAGCTCAAACTGCTGCCGACCTTGCAGTTCAGACCAACTTTGCAGTCAAATTAACCCACAGCACCACACCAGGACTCCACTAGG
Source organism: Chrysochloris asiatica (assembly GCF_000296735.1). Lineage (NCBI taxonomy): Eukaryota > Metazoa > Chordata > Mammalia > Afrosoricida > Chrysochloridae > Chrysochloris > Chrysochloris asiatica. The sequence continues at coordinate 16,925,413 of NW_006408544.1, forward strand.
TCTCCTTACTTCAAACATAAAAGCAGTTAAAAAAAAAAAAATTAAAACCCCAAAATCCCAATCTTTCTTTGTTTATAACAGTATCAACAGCATATTGCTGTTAGAATCCCTAGTAGTGCAGTGATTTAGCACTCAGTTGCTAATCCAGTGTTAGGGGTTTGAACCCTCCAGCAGCTATGCAGAATGAATATGTAGCAATCTGCTTCTGTAAAGATTGCAGCCTTGGAAACCCTATGGGGCAGTTGTACTCTAGCTGGTAGGGTCACAATGAGCATCAGCTTGATGGCAGTGGAGTTGTAGTTTTGTTTTTGATGTTTTTCCAAACAGGAATAGCAGCTGTTATGTTATACTTTGTATAGGAATTTTGCCTCTAGGCAGTACCCATGTTTCTCCCCACTATATGTATTTTTAATGTGATTTTGACTACTGTTTTTATTTTCAACCAACACTTTCCTAATTGTTGACAGATTTGTAATCTCACACTTGCTTTATGAATTGGGTCTTTTGCCCAGCTTCCTGAGCTGCATTTTCTTTTGGAGTTTTAATTTATCTTTATTTTTTATAACTTTTCATTGTGAATTGGCTGAGGTATACAGAGCAGATCACTTTTCTATTCAACAAGTCATGTTTTCATTTCATGCCATCATTTGCAATTCCCTCCTCTCCTCCCACAATGTAGATCCCACTTTCTTCATGTTTCCCACTTGCATTCCTTCTTTCATAACCCTTTCTACCCTTTCTACTTTGTCCTTTGACAAATGCTGCCCTTTTAATTTTGAATGATTGATTGTTCTAAGGAGTGGCACTTTTCTGATGTCATTGTTCACCTTATAAACCTGTCTGTGGTTTGGTTGATAATTGAGCCACAAGGGTGAGTTCAGTTCCTGGCCTGAAGGGTGACTGAGGGCCATAGTTGCCGGGTGGGGGAATGTTGTTATAGAGTTGGGTTACCCCGTGTCTTATCTAACCATTAAGTCTGGTCTTTTTTAAGATCTTTATTTTTGTTCCTTATTTTTCTCCCGCTCTATCCAGGACCTTCTAATGTGATCCCTTTCAGAGAGGACCACAGTGGTAGCTGGGCACCACCTAGTTTTTCAGGTCTCATTGTGGAGACTGGGGTTTGCCTGGTCCATTAATCCTTTGATTTAATTGTTTCCACATGTCTTTGATTTTCTTCGTCTTTGTTTCTTAAAAGCTTATGAGCAATCATCTAAAGATCAATAATTGTATTTTAGATGACTGCTTATGAGCTTTTAAGTCCCCAGTCACTGCTCATTAAAGTAGAATGTAGAACATTTTCTTTGAAGAGTGTGTTGTGCTAGTTGACTTTGATGCTGACACCCTCTCTACTATGGTCCTGAGCCCCCAGACCCAGCAACTCATTCCCTCAAGGTATTTGGTCATGGCTAATAAGGAGCTCTGGTAGCGTAGTAGTTACGAATCGGGCTGCTATACTCACGATATAGCTGTTCCGCAGAAGGAAGATGAGGTTTTCTGCTCTGTAAAGATTTACAGCCTCGGAAACCCTGTACAGGGTCGCTATGAGTCGAAACCGACTCCACGGCACATAACAACAAGTTTTCCTAGCTTTATCCCTTCTGTGTTCTATGTTCATGTGTATATGAGGGAGCCTCAGAAAGTTATTTGAAAAATGAAATTAAGGGATACTGGAATTTTTTCATGAACTCTTTGAAGCCCTCTCATACTTGCAGCATAGATACATAAACACACATGTAGAAATGTCTTTTGTCAAGCCTATATGTTTGTGTATATCTTTTGAGTTTTTAGTAGTTTAATAAGGTTCCCTATCAGTCAGTATTGGTTAATATGGTTTACTCCCCTTATACTTTGATCCTAAGTAAACTCTACTGTGTTCTTTTTCCTGCAGGTCTTTTGTGCTTCTTGCTGTAGCCTGAAATGTAAGCTGTTATACATGGATAGAAAGGAAGCTAGAGTATGTGTAATCTGCCATTCAGTGCTAATGAGTGGTAAGTATTAGCACAAGTTGATTTCATAGTTACTGAGGCAGAACAGGAGAATTCCTATGGAAAGACTGTTTTTTCCCATCCTTTCTCTACAAGTTATTTACCTTCTCAAATGCCATAACTGTAACTGAAAATATTGAGCTAAATTTCTACATTTTGAAAGTGCATTTCAAAATCTTTATGCCTAATTAAATGAATGGATGATAAAACAGGTAAGTTTGGCAGAAAAAGTAGTTCTTGTTTAAATCTGGTGCTATGTAGCTGTTATGTTGAGATACTATTGAGGGGCAACTATTGACCATCTAGATGATAAGAAATTAAAATTGGGCTGAGGTTTTCCTTTCAAGGAAAGATACTATCTTGTTTCAGAGAATACCATAATAACTTAGAATATATTCTTATTAATACCTTGTTACAGTCATCTTTTCTAAAAATACGTATTTTAGCATATAGGATCAAGGAGCAAGTTTCATTTTTCTGTCAGTTATCTCCTTAATGCTACTTACATTTGTTTTAAGATAATGATTTTGAATTTAGTTTTTATGTGGTAAAAGAATATGGCCAGATAAATATAACTGACCCAATGTTCATCTTTTGTGGGACTGAAAATAAATCCAAGGACATTTCAGTTTTAAGATGAGTATTCTTGTAAAGAAGTATAATAAAATTGGTCAGGTTATAGTATGTTCTCTTTGAATGCATCTTTGTATGCTTGCTAGAACTATTACTAAAACCAATTGGCATCACTATGAACTAGTACTAAAATTAGACAAAAAATGTTGAACTTCGACACTGCTGCCTGGAGGCAGAAACTTGTCTGCTCTGAGCCCGTTCCTGCTCTGTCTGTCTGCATTGCTCATAGTAATGTTTTCCTGTTGCTGGCTTATTAACCTATTGCATGACAGTTCATCTGATCTGTTCAAATCTCCTATAATCCACTCAGTTTCCTCCCATTTCTGAATTCTTATAATTTTAATCAAATATGAATCATTTTCTCTATTCTTAAGAGTCACTTTCCATATGGTGGTTATTCCACTGTTTACTCAATTGATGATATTTATTTCACTGCTTTCATTTTCTGAAACATATCCACTGACAAAACATGCTGCTTAATTATACATTAGGTATTATACCTAATACCTCTTTCATTGGATGAGGTCTTCCAACTTGAGAGAGATTTTTTTATTACTTGGCATAGCTAAAGATGAAGGAAATGGTAGAGGATTCATATGGAATACTTACTTTTTATTAAGTCTAGGAAACCCTTAGCAGGGAATCCTTTAGGTAATCTACACTTCCTAGTTTTCCAACGTCTTTCCTCTCGCATGGCTTAGTCCAGTCTTTTTCTAAATATTTAATTTGATGCTTTTCAGTGTTTCCTATCCCTTTATCCCTTTCTTGTTTTCTCTTCCGCCCCTCTCTTCCTGCCAGTGCTTTCAGAGGAACATAACTTTTGTTACTAGCTTTGTCTTGCAGCTTGGAAATGATAAATATTCATAATCTTATGGATCATTCTTTGATGGTTAATGAGATCAAAAAAATGTGGTGATTTCTATTCCTGGGCATGTGGTATTACTTGAACTTTGTTGTTGTTGTTGTTAAGTGCTGTGGAGTTGATTCTGACTCATAGCAACCCTGTGTAGGGTATCCAAGGAGCGGCTGGTAAATTTGAACCGCCAACCTTGCATTAAAAACCAACATTGCGGTCCAGTGCATTATCCTACAGCGTCATGCAATTTGATAGCTTTCATTTCTATAGTATAGTCCCTTTCATCCTACTGACTGTGAAGATCCTAGTTGATATGTTAGTGTTCAGTTAATAAAATTTTAGGGTATATACAATCTTAACATATTTGTAATCATTCATATTATTTGATCACACATATAATAATGGCACATTTTCATGTTCAAATGGGCCCTGTGCTTTTGAGACACACCAAAGATGTGACTTGGTTGTTATTCCTGGATACTTTTACACAGGTCTATGTATTTGGAAGTTTTTTAGGAACAGAGTCTTAGGAAGATGGTTCTCAGGTGAGATCAGACTGGAGGGACTCCTGGCCCTTTAATAATATGTATTAAACATTGTGCGCCAGGTTCTGTGGCAGTCTCTCATCATGTACCGGAGAAGGACAATTGCACAAAAGGAGAATTCCCAAAAAGAATTTTTTAAATGAGATTTTACCTAACTATGAAGAATCAAAAAGTCTAGAAACAAAAAAATATAATTAAATTATACTCTTCTACACCCTGATTTTTATTTTTGATGTTGTTAAGTGCTGTTGATCCAGTTCTGACTCATAGCCACCCTGTATAGGATTTCAGAAGAGTGGCTCATGAGTTTGACCACTGACCTTGCAATTCAAACAACCTTGCGGTTCAGTACTTATCCTACAGCGCCACACAAGGAGACATTGAATGTTTAAAAAAAAATTTTTTTTTTCCCAAAAAAAGACATAAATGCTATCCCAGTTGCAAATCCTTAAAAGATTTGATGTTATTTTATTCTGCTTAAGGAAATGTTATAGTCTCTTTTAAGAAAGTCTGGAGCCTGGTCATTAACCTCAGACTGATCTGATAAACCCTAGTATCAGAATATCATGCAATTCTTACTAATTGCACTCTAATAGTTTACTCAGCTAAATGGTCTCCTTTATTGAATAAAGTCACCTATCTCTTTAATACCTTCATTAGCTTCATGTGTGTTAATGAGGAGGCGCTGCATTATTTGCCCAGTATTGTGGAGGTCTTGATGTCCATATTTTGCAATCCATTCACATTGATTGTGTCTGTATTTGCTTTAGCTCAAGCCTGGGAGAACATGATGAGTGCCTCAAGCCAGAGCCCTAACCCTAACAATCCTGCTGAATACTGTTCTACTATCCCTCCCTTGCAGCAAGCTCAGGCCTCAGGAGCTCTGAGCTCTCCACCTCCCACTGTGATGGTACCTGTGGGAGTTTTAAAGCACCCTGGAGCAGAAGGTAGGGGATAATGTGCTATTCTCTCTCTTTTTCTTCACCAAGTTCCTCTGAAAAGGTGCTCATAGGACTTTACAGCACAGATCTTTAAAACACTGCAGATAAGTCCCTTTGGGTGGTTATGAAAGTAGAACAAGGTGAGAAATGTGTTGAGACTATTTCTGGGCAAGTAAAGAGGAATATTGAGTTGCCTGATATTTTGCAGACACCTGAAAATATGCCAGTCCCCCCTCCAATTTAAGAATGACGTAATTACACTACTTACACTTGAAAACAGGTACCAAATTCAAAGTGGGCTTATGAAATTCTAGCCTCAGGCCTACCTTAATATTCTTTGTATAAGTTTGGTTGTTGTGAAGTGCCTCATCAGCCGACCCATAGCAACCCTGTGTAGGGTTTCCAAGGAGCAGCTGGTGAGCTTGAACCGCATAAGTTTTAGGAAGTGATAAAGATGAGAATTCCTCCTGCTGACTAACACACTCCTGTATTGTTTTTAAAAGGAAATACATTTCCATTTTCCCTTTTCCTATTTAATCTATTCATATAGAAATATAAAATTATTATTTTAGGCACATAACCAAAACTAAACCAAACTCATTGTTGGGGCGTCAATTCCAACGGATGGTGACCCTACAGGTCACAGTAGAACTGCCCCTTAGCATTTTGGAGACTATAAATCTTTACTGAAGCATACAGCCTCATCTTTCTCCCTTGGAGCAACTGGTAGGTTTGAACTTCAGACCTTGTGATTAGCAAGCAGCCCAACTGTATCATCGATTCTCCTTGTTAGGCACATAGACCATTTTAAAATCCAGAATTTTCATTCTGATTATATCTTATGATAAGTAGAAAATGAATAGGCTTTCTATTTTAATAATATCTTAATGGTTAAGATATTGTTAGATAGCTTTGTAAGTTCAGGAGATTGTGAACAGAAAAAAATAGCTACTATATATTTCTTTAAAGTGTTCTTGTTAAGAAGTTTCCTTTGATAGTAAAAATCAATCTTTATTAATTTGTTTTTGTCTTCTAGCAATAGTCCCTTCCCTGGCTAAACAGCCTTTTGAAGATCACACTCTTCCCCATTTTTCTTCTTTTCAGATCATCCCTTAGTCATACTCCTTGAATTTTTATCAATTCAGGTTTTCTTTCTTAAAATCTTTATTCTCTTTACTTCATTTGTTGTTTTTGTTGTTCTTCCCTAGTCTCTCTTTCTCTTTTGGTTGTTTGATTTCTAAAACTAGATTTAAAGAGATCATTTCCAGCCTTTTGCCTGTCTTTTTATTAAAATGCAAACTCCTTTCTATTGCCAGGTCAGTCTTTTTCTTCTTCAGTAACACTTTAGCCAAAGATCTGGTCAATTTGCTTAAAATTCTTACATACCTCTGCCAATTCTTTCTTTATTAATGAATAATTCTTCAACAGTCTTTTGCCTTTAAAAATACCTTATCACTTTTCTAGTTATTGTAGTCCTGAGGAAACCTTACTTTTATATGTGGAGTTAATTGCTAGGACTCCCCCACCCCCACCCCCGGAATTAATTTACTTCCTAAACATTTATAAAAAAGCCTTCCTTAGTTTCTCTGCAGTGATATGGAGTAGAATATGTAACATAATCACTGGTGAATTTAAGAGCTCTTAATAATTTAAAGCAAAGAGTTATAAATCTTTGCCTATAACCTATAGAAATAAAATGTATTTAAATGCTTATATTCATTTATAACCACTTTTACACACAGTTATGGCCCTGATGTTTATCATTGTAATATGCTAAATAGTGATTTCTTTGTACATCTGGAATTGGTGACCTTCTCTTCTTTTATGTTAGAAAGCGTACCAATGTCACATTGATACCTGTTGTATTTTTCTGGCCCCTCAAGTGGCTCAGCCCAGAGAGCAGAGGCGAGTTTGGTTTGCTGATGGGATCTTGCCCAATGGAGAAGTTGCTGATGCAGCCAAATTAACAATGAATGGAACTTCCTCTGCAGGAACCCTAGCTGTGTCACATGATCCAGTCAAGACAGCCAGTCCTCTACCAGCAGAGGTAAGAATACAAAACAGCAACCTAGGGAGTGCCTACTGTACTCAGTATTGTGCGCCCTCTGTCCTGTCTTTTTCTAAACTAGTGACCTTTCTGTGAAGCCCTGTAAACTTGAGATACATACAGTCAGATCACTGATTACACAGGTATAATGCACACATGATAAAGCATTTCTTATATAGAACTGTTTACAAAACTGAGTACAAATACTCTGGCAATATTGAAAGCTCATTTACATTATTAAAAATCACATTTTGTGTCTCTCTCTCTGCCACCTTCTTCCACTCTTTCTTCCTTAGGTTCCAAGATACCCAAGACTTCATAACTGTTCATTGTCTCCCATGTCTTACCATTGTTTGCACTCTAAGAGTGTCTTATGCAATTATTCCCAATTCACATTCTCATGTTAATTGGGAATAATAGCCCTTAGTTTTCTTATTACAGATTGATAATCTGTAAAAAAGAGTTTAGCTGTTCCAGCCAGCACTTGGATTACATTGATTTCAATAAAAAACTTTATGGGAATATAACATAATTCACTAATGTTGTATATATTTATTTTTAATCATATTAAGCAAATGAATTAAATGTGTGTGTATAGTATAGTTATTAACTGCTTTCGAGTTGGTTCTGACAAACAGCGACCCTATATAAGGTTTCTGAGGAGCACCTAGAGGATTTGAACTGCTGACCTTGTGGTTAAAATTCCTGTGCTTATCCTTTCAGGATCCCTGTGTGTGAATATAACATATGTGTATATGTGTGTGTGTGTGAAGCAATTTCTTTCAGGTTTTTGGAAAAGAAAGAAGTAACTCATGCCTCGCCTTCTTCTACAGCCCACTGGTTTTTTCCTAGATATGAAACATCAGCTGTTCTTGTTTAATATGTATTTGGAAGTTGTTCAGGAGAGACAGATTCTTAAGAAAGCTGTCCTTGGGTGAGGTCCAACTAGAGATAATCCTGGCCCCTTGATGATGTTGTTGTTGTTAAGTGCCATCGAGTCGGTTCCAGCTCATAGTGATCCAGTATAAGGTTTCTGAGAAGTGACGGGTGGGTTTGAATCACCAGTCTTGCAGTTAGAAGTCCAGTGCTATCCTGTAGCGCCACATCAGGGCTCATAATATGATATTGTTGTTGTTATTGATTAGTGCCATCAAGTCGGTTCTAACACATAGTGACTGACCCAGTATAGGGTTTCTAAGGAGTATCTGCTGGATTAGAACTGCCAACCTTTCAGTTCAAACTGACCTGGAAGTCCACAGCTTATCCTATATTGTAACATCGGGACGTCAGTATGATGTTAGCTGTGGGTTTTTTCATATGTGGCCATATTAAGGCAGGTTTTTTTTTCCTACTCTTAGTTTATTGAGTGTCTTTATTATAAAGCAAAACCTGTGAAACTTATATATGTATATATTTTGTTGTTGTTGTTGTTGTTAAGTGCTGTTGAGTCGGTTCCGTCTCATAGCAATCCTATATAGGATTTCCAAGGAGTGGTGGTGAGCTTGAACTGCTGACCTTGCAGTTCAAACCGACTTTATAGTACAGCGCAGTAACCTGCAGTGCCACACCAGGATTCCTGTATATATATATATATATATATATAAAGATAAGTTTAGATCAAAAAAATAGTTCACAATTGTAGAGATGGGAGAGTCCCAACTCCAGGTCAAATGAACCAAGCTCATCAGGCAAGCAGGTAGGGCAGGCAGGTAGGTAATAGAGTAGGCCACTGAAGTCCAAAGAACCAGGGGCTAGAGGATGAGCCAGATATAAGATCCAGAACCAGCAAAAAGCAAACATGCTTTTCCTGAGTGTCCAGTATATTGGAAACAGACCACATCCCAGGGGAAACATCCTTTCAATTGATTGGCTGCTCATAGCCAATCAACATAGAGTTAACTACACTGTAGTATTCTCACCATGGGGATAACCACATCTCAGCTGCCAAACCACTGGGAATCCTGGCCCAGTCAGGTTAACACAAAATCTTAAGCATCACAGAAGCCTTAATAAACAGTTCTACTCTGTCTTGTGGGATCACTGTGCATCAGAATCAGCTTAATGTTAAAGGGTTATTATATGTGTTAATTTTTAGAAATAAAATTAGAGAATCAAAGTTAGGCTAAAGTTTTTACTCCTAAAGTTTTTATAAATTTATTGGTACTAATTATTTATATTTGTAGTCCTGGTGTGGCATGGTGGGATAAGGCACTGAACTGCAAGATCAGTTTGAACCACAAAGTCAGCAGTTCAGACTCACCAGCTGCTCCTTAGACACCCTACACAGGGCTGCTGTGAGTCAGAACTGAATCTATGGCACTTAACAGCAATAAATTATGTTTAGTAATTTTTTTTAGAAATATCATCGTGATGTCCCATGGAGTAGGTTCTGACTCATAGCGGCCCTGTACAGGGTTTCCAAGACTGTAAGTCTTTATGGGAGCAGAAAGCCTCATCTTTCTCTCCCACAGAACAGCTGGTAGTTTCGAACTGTAGACCTTAAAGTTTGCAGCTCAATTCGTAATCACTACACTACCAGAGCTCCTTTTTAGAAATTTAGATCCCACATAATATTGAATTTGGTCATAGTTGAAATTGCATGTCAAGATTTGATTTATTGATTTCCAGAATTGAGTTACCTGTTTGGTAAAAGGAAATGAAAGCATGGAGAATAGTTAGAGGAGCTAGAGGACTTCAATTTGAAGACAAGAAAACTTTATTAACATGAATAGCTGTCTTCAAATATTTCTAAGTCTTTTTGAGATTTTTAGGGTTCCAGAGAACAAGAGAAAGCTAAATCATATCCTTCTGTACAACTACACAGTGACTTTCTCAAGAGTCTTCTGTTTTATCCCCAACTCTTTATTTGGAAAAACTTTCAAGACCACAGAAAAGTTGCAATAATAATATAATGAACACTTAATATGCTGTTTTCCAATATTCATCAGTTGTCCTTTTGCCACCTTTTTTATGCCTTGATATACATACAAACACATGTGCATACACACATACATAAATACACATTTTTGATGGACCATTTGAGAATTAATTCCATTTCACCACTTAATAATTTATAATGTATTTCCTAAGAACAAGTTTTCTCATATAGCAATACTATTATCACATGAGGAAATTCAACATTATATAATAACGTTACTTAATGTGTAGCCCACTAGTCATCTGTCAGTTTGTCAGACTGCGGTGGCTTGTGTGTTGCTGGGATTCTGGAAGCTATGTCACAGGTATTTTAAATGCAAGCAAGGTCAGCTATGGTGGACAGGTTTCAGCTGAGCTTCCAGATGAAGACAGACTAGGAAGAAGGGGAGATGAACTACTTCATAATATTTAGTAACTGAAAACCTTATGGATAGCACCAGAATATTGAATATTGAAATACGACGAAGAACACCAAAATATTGTCAGATATAGTGCCCAACATATGAAGAGCTGCCTCTTCAAAGTAAAGTTGACCATAACACTGTGAAGTAAAGTCTTTGTGACCTTCATTTGCTGATGGGGCACAAGGCAAAATGAGAAACAGCTATAAACACCCATTAATAATTGGAACATGGGATGTATGAAGTATGAATCTTGGAAAATTGGAAATTGTAAAAAATGAAATTGAGTGCATAAACATTGATATCTTAGGCATTAGTGAGCTGAAATAGACTGGCATTTGCAATTTTGAATCTGGCAATCACATGGTTTACTATGCCTGGAATGAAAAGTTAAAGAAGAATGGCATAGCATTCATCATCAAAAAGAACATTTCAAGACCTATCTTGAAGTACAACACGGTCTGTGATAGGATAATATCCATACACCTATAAGGAAGACCAGAATCCTGGTGTGGTACTGTGGGCTAATGTGTCAGACTGCAAAGTTATTTGAACTACAAGATCAGTGGTTCAAGCTCCTTTGAAACCCTATACAGGGTTGCTATGGGTTGGAACTGACTCGACCGCACTTAACAACAACAACAAGGAAGTCTGTTGAAAACACTATTACTCAAATTTACCCACCAACTACTAAAGCCAGTGATGATGAATTTGAAGAATTCTACCAACATCTTCAGTCTGAAATGCAGTCACAATGTATTAATAATTACTAGTGATTGGAATGCAAAGGTTGAAACAGAGGAAGGATCTGTAGTGGAAAATACGGCCTTGGTAATAGAAATGATGCTAGAATCGCATGGTAGAATTTTGCAAGACCAATGACTTTTTCATTGCAAATACCTTTTTTAAACAACATAAAAGACAATTATACGCATGGACCTTATCACATAGAAAACACAGAAATCAAATTGACTATATCTGTGGAAAGAGATGGTAGAAAAGCCAAAACAAGGCCAGGGGCAGACTGTGGAACAGACCATCAATTGCTCATATGCAAGTTGAGGATGGAGCTGAAGAAAATTAAAACAAGTCCACCAGAGTAAAAATATGACTTGGATCATATCCCACCTGAATTTAGCTATCATGTCTAGAACGGATTTGATGTATTAGATACTAAAGACCGAAGACCAGAAGAGTTATGGGATGACATCATATAGGAAGAAAGCAAAAGGTCATTAAGAAGAAAAGAAAGAACGAAAAAGACCAAAATGGATGTCAGAAGAAACTCTGAAACTTACTCTCCAGCATAGAGATGCTAGAGCAAATGGAAGAAATGAGGAGGTAAAAGAGCTAACTATACAATTTCAAAGAGCAGTTCGAGAAGACAAGGTCAAATATTATAACAAAATGTGTAAAGACCTGGAGTTAGAAAACCAAAAGGGAAGAACACACAAGCTGAGGGAACTGAGGGAAAAAAATCAAGCCTCAACTTGCAACGTTGAAGGATTTTATGGGCAAAATATTGAATGATAAAGAAAGCATCAAAAGGAGATGGAAAGAATACACAGAGTCACGGTACCAAAGAGAAATAGTCAATGTTCAACCATTACAAAAGGTAGCATATGATAAAAAACCAGTGATATTGAAGGAAAAAGTCCAAAGCGCATTTAAGGCATTGGTAAAGAACAAGGCACCGGGAATTGATGGAATACAAATTGAAATCTTTAAACAAACTGTAGCCACTCACTCATCTATGCAAAGAAATTTCAAAGACAGCAACCTGACCACCTGACTGGAAGAGATGCATATTTATTCCCATTCCAAAGAGAGGTGACCCAATGGAATGTGGAAATCATCAGACAGTATCATTACTATCACATGAAAGTAAAATCTTGTAAAGATAATACAAAAATGTCTGCAACCATACATTGATAGAGAACTTCCTGAGGTTCAAGCCAGATTCAGAAGAGGAGGTAGAACAAAGGATATCAATGCTGAAGTCAGATGGATCTTGGCTGACAGCAGAGAATACCAGAAAGATGTTTTCATGGGCTTTATTGACTCTGCAAAGGCTTTTGAATGTGTGGCTCATGACAGGCTATGGACAGCATTGTGGAGAATAAGTATTCCAGAACACTTCATTGTGCTCATGAGGAACCTATACATATACCAAGAGGCAGTTGGTTGAGTCGAACAAGGGAACACCAAATGGTTTAAATTTAGGAAAGATGTGCACCAGGGTTGTATTCTTTCACCATATTTATTCAGACTGTGTGCTGAATAAATAATCCAAGAAGTACGATTATATGAAGAAAAACATGGCGTTGGGATGGAGGAAGACTCATTAACAACCTGTGAGATGCAAATGATACAAACTTGCTTGCTGAAAGTTAGAGGACTTAAAATATTGATGAAAATCAAAGAACACACTTTTGGTATAGATTTGACCTCAACATAAAGAAAACAAAAATCCTTACCACTGGACCAATAAACAACATCCATATATAAATGGAGAAAAGATTGAAGTTGTCAAAGACTTCATTCTGCTCAGATCAACCATCAACACCCATGAAGGTGATAGTCAAGAAATCAAATGACATAGTGTATTAGGCAAATCTGTTGCACATGACCTCTTTGAAGTGTTCAAGAGCAAAGATGTTAGTTTTGGGACTAAGATGCCAAGGTATTTTCAGTAAGTTTGAGGACTAAGTTGCCATGATATTTTCAGTAAACTCATATGCATGTAAAGGAGCTCTGGTATTGTAGTGGTTACGAGTCAGGCTGCTAACCTCACGGTCAGCAGTTCTAAACTACTAGCTGTTCTGCAGGAGAAAGATGAGGCTTTCTGCTCTGGTAAAGATTTACAACCTCAGGAACCTTATGCAGGGTCGCTATGAGTTGGAACCGATTCCCCAACACACTACCACCACATGCATGTAAAAGTTGGACCATGAATAAGGAAGACCATAGAAGAATTGATGCATTTGAGTTATGGTGTTGGAAGAGAATATTAAAAGTACCATGGACTGTGAAAAGAACAAACGAATCTGTGTTCAAAGAAGTACAGCCAAAATGCTCCTTGGAAGCAAGCAGGGCCAGACTTCGTCTCTTACACTTTGGATAGATTATCAGCAGGGATCAGTCCCTGAAGAAGGATATCATGTTTGGTAAAGTGGAGGCTTGGAGAAAAAGAGGAAGACCCCCAATAGTGGCACCAGCAATGGGCTCAAATGTAGCAATAATTGTGAGATTGGTGCAGGACTGAGCAGTGTTTCATTCTGTTGTGCAAAGGGTCACTATTTGTAGGTACCAACTCGATGGCACCTAACAACAATAGCAATGTATAATCCAATTAATATTTCCCAATTGTCCCAAAAAATTTCTTTATAATTTTCTGTCTTTCTTCCATACACATACACACACATGCTTATATATTTAAATTTTTTTAAAAATCAAGATCTCGTTGAGGATCACAGTGTATGAAATTATCTTTAGATTTCTTTGATTTCCTTTAGAAGAGCTCCCTAAGTTTTTTAAAACAGATTTTTCATATTAGTAACATTATTGAATCATCTTAAGCCATGTTTTGTATAATGTCTTTCAATCTTTTCCACAAACTATTTGAAACCCACTTGTGTTTGTCTGATTTTGTTTCTCATGATTGGTTTCATATTGATCATTTTGGCAATAATGATAATAATATATAAGTGATATATTATTTAATGCATGCCATCAAGAATCACATGTCAGCCAGCAGTAGTATGGCAAGGCCCTAGGGACTCCTGGGCCCAGAGACAGTGATATGGCCACAGAGGACTAGAGCAGAGAGTGAAGTGTCCAGCTGATAAGAGGTGAGGGGAGATGTACAAGAATACCCATACTTGCAGATAATACCCACTTGACCTGGCTTCAATGGCTGGATCAGAACTCTACTAGAAGAAGAAAAAAAGAGTAATCCACTACAATTTGATAAACTGGACCTATACTTATGGATGTAGTAGCTCAAAAGAGGGAATAAATCTTGACAGTGAGGATCATTCCCACACCCTCGATACACAGGGTTGACAGGGATGGGCAACTTAAATATTGGCTATCCAAAATGGGAGAGAGGGGCAGGCTAGAAAGGCAAGAAGTGACTTGCTTACAAGCTTTCAAGAGGGAGCCTGGTTCCAGAGGTGGCATGGGAAGGTAGAATCTCCACTGAGTGGTTTCCAATCTGTTGGGACAGAGCTGATGAAAAGAGATGGGGATAGGACTTTTGTGGTTCAACAGTGAATAATTGCTATCAGGACAGACTGTGAGGGTCAGAAATGTAAAGGCAGATATTTTGTAACAAAAGGAGGGGAGTGGTTGATTTTGCAGTCCAGGAGCAGAGGTCCCTGGGACCATCAAGTGCAAAGAGCGGAGTGCGGGACCCTACCCAGAGAAGCAATGACACCAGAAATAGAGGCAGAGATGATGATGTGGCGAGATGGAGCAGCTCGGGACTCTGGACTCCGAGAAGGAGAGGGGGAGCTGTGTGCTGACGGCCAGGGGGCAGACTTGAGGGCTGTTCCTTTGGTTGTTTGATGATGCATGGAGGGTATTGTATTCATTGCAATGAAATGAAATACAATAGGATGAATGTAAAGCTGGTGTTCTCCCGTATAAACTATCACATAATTCACAATAAAAAACTTAGGGGGGAAAAAAAAGAATCACATGTTATCAGTTTGGCAGTTGGTTAAGGTGATGTCTGTTGTATTTCTCCTTTACAAAAGTACCTTTTTCCCTTTCAATTAATAGATAATACAAGATATGAAACTTTGGGACTATGAATATCCTGTTCCCCAGCAATCTTTCATACAGCAATTTTATTGTTATTTGGTGATTGCTGAGTCTAATAGCTACAGCCTTAGGCCCCCTTCAAGCTTTACCCCCAGGCATCATCTTGCAACCAATTTTTGTTGTTGTTAAGTGCTTTCAAATCGGTTCCAACTTATTACGACCCTGTATAGGATTTCCAAGGAGTGGCTGGTAAAGTTGAACCACTGACCTTGAGGTTCAAACCAACCTTGCAGTTGTTGTTGTTAAATACCATGGAGTCGGTTCCGACACATAGTGACCCTGCACAGGATTTCTGAGGCTGTAAATCTGTACAGGAGCTGAATGCCTCATCTTTCTCCCGTGGAACTGCTGGTAGTTTGAAACTGCCGACCTTGAGGTTAGCAGCCCGATTTATAACCACTGTGCTACTGGAGCTCCTTGACCTTGCAAAAGGCATGCCTATAAAGTGAACAGTAAAATACTTGTGTGCAGCACACTTCTCAGAATTATCAACCATACTACATCAAAAGGGCAGTATTTGCCCTAAAACAGTGGTCAAAATACAGGATAGGGGAGGAAATAAGAATGAATGGTAAGAGGGAACCTAGGGAGGAAGTGGAAAGAGTACTGTTACTCTAAGGGAATTGTAATTAATATTATGACATAAACTGTATAAATTGTTGAATTTAAAACAAATTTGCTTTGTAAATTTCACCCAACTATACTAAAATAAAAGCAACTATAGTGTTTACGTTGTTAAGTACCGTCAAGTCAGTTCTGACTCATAGTAACCCTGTATAGAGTTTCCAAGGAGCAGCTGGTGGGTTTGATCTGCTGACCTGTGGTTTGCAGTCCAGTGCTGATCCTACAGCAACCATGCCAGGAGTCCTATAGTGCTTATATAATGATAATTTTCTCTTTTTATTAAATTTCTTTTTATGTCTGTTAGTTTGTATGATCAGTTGTTTTTGTTCTTTATTGTGGTAAATTATAGATAGCATAAAAATTTTTTAAGTGTGCAATTCATTGATATTAATTACTTTCACAGTGTAGCACAGCCATCACCACTATCTTGTCCCAAAAATGTTGTTGCTCCAAACAGAAACTCTACCTTTTAAGCAATAATTTCCCAGTACCCCTTCTTTTTAGCCCATCGTGTCCTCTATGAATTTATGATATTCTAACTATTCCAAATAAATAGAATCATACAATATTTATCCTTTTATGGCTGGCTTATTTTCTTGCACATAATGTTTCAAAGATGCTTGTACTATATATCAGAACATTTTTATGACTTAATAATATTCCTATATATGTATATTTGTACTATCTTTTGTTTACCACTCTTCAAATAAACTGATGGATACTTGGGATGATTTGCCTTTTGACTCTTGTGAATAATGCTGCAGTGAACATTGATATATTGGTTTGTTTGTGTTCCTGCCTTCACTTCTGGGTTCAGACCTATGATTGGGATTGCTGAGTTGTATAGTAGTTCTGTGTTCTAATCTTTGAGGAGCCAACAGACTTTTGCACAGTGACTGTCTCATTTTGCATTCCCACCACCAAGAGTTACCAGTATCTCAGCAACCATACCAACTTAGTTTTCACTTTTGTTTTGTTTTTATTGTTGCCATTACTAATAGAAATGAGGTGGTATCTCATTGTAAATTTGATTTACATCTCCCTAATGACTCTTGATAGAGTCCTGGTGTGGCGCTATGGGTTAATGCAAAGCGGTTTGAACTGCAAGGTCAGCAGTTCAAGCTCACCAGCTGCTCCTCGGAAACCTATACAGGATCGCTATGGGTCAGAACTGACTCAACAGCACTTAACAACAACAATGACTCATGATGTGGCACTGTAGAATAAGCACTAGACCGTGAACCACAAGGTCAGTGGTTCAAACCCACCAGCTGCTCCTCAGAAACCCTACACAAGGTTGCTATGAGTCAGAACTGGCTTGACGGCACTTAACAACAACAACAATAATGTCTAATGACATTAAGCATCATTTCATGTACTTGTGGTCATTTGAGTATCATCTTTAATTAAATGTATTTTCCAGTACTCCCGTTTTTCGATTGAGTAATTTTCTTTTTTGTTTTAAGTTGTGTTATTTTTTTATGTCTTTTTTTTTTTTAGACCCTTATTGGGTATACGGTTTCCAAAAATTTTCTCTGCACCAAGGTTTTTAATTTTAATGAAGTTTATTTTATCTAGTTTTCCTTTTATTACCTATGCTTTTTATGTCATATGAGAAACCATGACTAAATTCAAGGCCATAAGATTTGTCCCTGTCTTTTTCTTGTAAGAATTTTATAGTTTTTGCTCTTAAATTCAGGTCTTTGTTCAATTTTTAGTTACTTTTTTGTACATAGCATGAAGGTCTAATTTCATTATTTCATATGTAGAAATAATAGTTGTTCCAGCACCATTTGTTAAAGAGTTTATTATTTTTTTTCTCATTAAGTGGACTTGACACCCTTGTTGAAAATTAATTGGTCATAATTCTATGGGTTTATATCTAGACTCTCAATTTTCTTCCATTGGTCTGTATATATATTCTTATGCCAGTACCACGCTGTTTTGATTATTGTAGCTCTGTAATAAGTTTTGAAATTGGAAAGTGTGAATCCTCCAATTTTGTTCTTTTTCAAAGTTGTTTGGCTCTTCAGAGTCCTTTGTAATTCCTTATGAATTTTAGGATGGGTTTTACCTTTTTTTTTTTTTTTTTAATGTTTTATTGTGAATTATGTAGTAGTTTACATGGGAGAACATTAGTTTTACATTCATCCTATCGTACATCATTTCACTGCCATG
>NW_006408544.1:16944976-16946317 GCF_000296735.1 Chrysochloris asiatica
GAGAAACACTGTTAACTGATGATATATGGAGGGGATAATAATCAATGTAATGAAACAAGCTATATGAATGGTTGAATGTGAAGCTGATGATGTGCGCTGTAAACTTTCACTCAATCCAAAATAAAAACATTTAATTAAAAAAAAAAAAGTTTGCAGAAAAATGATATTAAACAATAATGAAATCTTTCCACAAGCTTTGTGAAGTATCCTAACACAGTTTCGGGTAGCATTGACATCTTAACAATATTATATCTTCCAATCCATGAACATTTATGTCTTTCATAATTTTTTTTGTAGGTTTCAGAGCACAGGTCTTTCAAGTTCTTCATTAAATTTATTCCTAAGTATCTTATTCTTTTTGATGATATTTCAATTGGAATTGTTTTCTTAATTACCTTCAAGTATTTTTCATTGCTAGTGTAGATAAGTACAACTGTTTCGTTTTGTTGGGGGGGGTTTTTGTTCTTGATTTTATTCACCTCTGCTGAATTCATCTATTAGCTCTAATGTTTTGGTTTTGTGTGTGTTGGGGGGGTAGATTCTTTAGGATTTTTTTATATATAAGATTATGTTATTTGTTAATAGAGGTAGTTTTACTTCTCTTCTAACTTGGAGTCCTTTTCTTTTTCTTGCCTAGTTGCTCTGGCTAGAAGTTACAGTACTCTGTTGAGTAGAAGTGTCAAAAGTGGGAAATGCTCTCAGTCTTTCACCAATAAGTATGATGTTCTTAAACTAAACCCAATGCTATTGAGTTGAGTTCTGGCTCATAGTGACCCTGTCAGTCAGAGAAGAACTACCCCATAGTGTTTCCAAGGGTATAAATCTTTACAGAAAGAGACTGCAACATCTTTCTCCTGTGAAGCGGCTGTGTGTTTGAACCACTGATCTTTCAGTAATCACAGTTCTATCAGGACTTCTTGGTATGATGTTGTTGTTGTTACTACCATCTCATTGCTGCTGGTGGGTTTGAACTGCCAACCTTTCAGTTAGCAGTCCAGTGCTTAGCCTGTAGTGCCACATCAGGGCTTATAATATGATGTTAGCTGTGGATTTTTTCATATGTCACCTTTATCATGTTAAGGAATTTTTCTTTTAGTCTTTGTTTACTGGGTGTTTTTATTGTGAAAGTGTTGGATTTTGTCAAACGCTTTTGCTCCCTTATTTCAGTCTGTTAATGTGATATTATATTGTTTGATTTTGTATGTTGAACCATCCTTGTATTCCTGGGATAAATCCCATTTGGTCATGGTATATAATCTTTTTAATATGCTGCCAAAATTAGTTTGGTAATATTTTGTTGTGGATCCAGAGGGTTGGAGGAAGGTAGAATCTCCACTGAGT
>NW_006408544.1:16951126-16953587 GCF_000296735.1 Chrysochloris asiatica
TTTGTTTGTTTGTTTTGTTAATCCTAAGCACCAGAAGTTGGTCAGCTCTCAGAAGAGCACGGTCCTCCCCACTTCTGAGTCTTCCCAGAACTTCAGACACTGCATTAGATAGACGCTGTCGGCCAGCTGCAAGCCTGTGGGTCCTCTCATCACCTTCACTTTTGACCTGCTGGCTATAAATTTGGTAGTTGACACTATACCCTCAGGATACCAGCTTTAAGATTGGTTGTCCCCAGTTCCTCTCAGTTTGGATCTGCTGGCTGCAAATTCTGAAGTTCACACTACCCCCTCAGGTTCAGTAATTTACTAGAACAAGTCACAGAACTCACAAAAGCACTGTATTTGAGATTACAGTTTTATTATAGCAAAAAGGAGTCAAATAGAGACACATAGGATAGGATTTGGGAGTGTCTCCAAGTGGAGCTTCTATGTCCCAAGAAATGCATCAATGTCCTTTACTCAACAGCAAGCTGGTCCAGGCTTCAGTGTCCAGAGATTTTATTGAGATTTCATTTTATAGGCATGATAGGTTGAACCATTGCTCATGCTTGAACTTAGCCTCCCAGCCTCACTCCCTTAGGGCAGGCTGATGTCACTTGGGGTGTCTTTCTGGGCTGGCCACTCCCCACCAAGATACATAATTTTAGCATAACATAGATTCACTGGGAAATCCTAAGGGTTTAGAGACTATGCCTTAGGCAAAAAGAACAAATACCAACTTCTTTAGGTAAAGTTAATTGCAATGTTGTTGTTGTGAAATGCTCTGGAGTCAGTTCCCAGTCATAATGACCTCTAAAGAATTTCTGAGGTGTTTTTCTTTATGGTAGCAGAAAATGTTCTCCTTCAGAGCAGCTGGTGTAATCCACTATGCTTCCAGAGCTACTAATTACAGCATGTTGTTGTTGTTAAATGCTGTCAAGTAGCTTCTGATTCATAGCAACCCTGTATAGGGTTTCCGAGGATCAGCTGTGGGTTTGAACTGCTGACCTTGCAGTTACCAGTCCAGTGCTTATTCCACATTGCCATACCAGGAGCTCCAATTACAATATGTTATTGTCAGTGCCTTCAACTCAGTTCTAACTCAAAGCAACCCTGTATAGGGTTTCCGACCTTGTAGTTCAAAATGACCTTGCAGTCCAGCGCATTAGCCCTCAGCACCACATAGCCACCCATAAAATACCCATCTTGGGAAATTAAAAAAAAATAAACAGTCCATTGAAGCTTTCTGTTCACTCTCTTAGTTACATTCACCTTCCGTGTACTTCCTATCCCAACCCCTAGATAATGATATTATTGTCCATCTTGTGTTGTACTTTTCTTGTTTTTTGTATAACTTCATCACAATTGCTTGTATCTCTAAACAGTAATGTCCTGTTATTTCACTTTTTTTTAAAAAACTTTATGCAAATGGTTTCACACTGTATATGTCTGGTATGGCACTGTAGGACAAGCACTGGACTACTAACCACAAGATCAGCAGTTCAAAGCCACCACCTTCTCCTTAGAAACCCTATACTACGTCACTGTGAGTCAAAGCTGACTTGACAGTACTTAACAACAACAAATATCTTGTTATTTGTTGTTAAATGCCTTAGAGTCAGTTTCAACTTACAGGACCCTGTAGTGTTTCTAAAAGAGGCCAGTGGGTTTGAACCACTGATTTTATGGTTAGCAGTCCAGTGCTTAAACTACAGCATCCCTTATGCAACTTACGTGGTTTTTTTTTTTTTTTCCCATTCCACCTAATGCCAGCCACTCCACAGAAAGATGAGGCTTCTGCTCCTGCAAAGATTTAAAGACTTGGAAACCCTGTACAGGGTTGTTATGAGTCAGAACCAACTCAACGGCACTTGTCAGAACCAATTCAACAGCAGTAAACAATAATGTATGTTTGTGAGTCATGGTATGGCACTGTAGAATAAGCATTGGACTGCTGACCACATGTTTGGTGGTTCAAACCCAGCAAATGCTCCTTAGAAAACCTATACAGGGTTGCTATGAGTCAGAACCAACGCAGTGACATACACAACGTATGTTTATGACATTCATTCATAGCTTTAGGAGCTCTCATTCATTTATTTCCAGGCTTCTGTTTTATGTTTACTACATGTACATACCACGATTTTCCTGCTTTCTTTCTGATGAACAGTTTACTGTTTTTGCCAGTTTATTATTGTTCACACAGTGCTATTTAAAATTCTTATACTGTACACTTAGGAATAGAATTGTTGGCTTCTATTTTAGAATGGTTCATTAGTTTATACCCATCTACCATCTATCTTGATTGTATCAGGATTGACATCGAAGTTTAAAGTGACAGTATCAACATAAAACCAAACGGCCACCAGTTGTCTGTCGTGCTGTGGTGGCTTGAGTTGCTGTGATTCTGAGGGCTATGCCACTGGTATTTTAAATAACCAGCAGGGTCACCCATGGTGGACAGGTTTCAGATGAGCTTCCA
>NW_006408544.1:16953687-16967493 GCF_000296735.1 Chrysochloris asiatica
GAGATGGGGATAGGTCCCTTGTGGTACAATGGTAAATAATTATCAGGACTGACTGTGAGGGTTGGAAATGTAAAGATGGACGTTTTGTAGCAAAAGGAGGGAGTGATTGATTATGCATTCCAGGAGCAAAGGTCCCTGGAGCCATCAAGGGAAAAGAGCAGAGTGTGAGACCCTACCCAGAGAAGCAGTGGTTCCAGTTTAAAGTTACTTTAGTTTTATATATATAGAAAGGAGAGCATCATTTTAATAGATCTTTGAGCATATCTTTTAAATAACTATTAATTAAGTCCACTTAACTCTCCATAAGTTTTATATACTTTATTTTTAGTGGTGGTATGCCATTGAGTTGATTCTGACTCTTGGCGACCCTGTATAGGATTTCCAAGACTGTAAATCTTTACGGGAGCAGAAAGCCTCATCTTTCTCCAATGGGACCACTGGTAGTTTAAAACTAGCTGACCTTGAGGTTAGCAGCCCAACTCCTAACCACTACGCTACCAGAGCTACTTATATACTTTATTAAGTGTGGCTAATATGGTCTGCATATTGATCAAAGGGAAAAAATTAAATAATAACCTGAAGTTTTATTTCGGTGCATATAATAAATGGAAAATGACTTACTTTAGTTTCTTTATTTTGTCAATTATATATAAATGAGATTTTGTTTAAGTAGACCCAAAAGCTTTAAAGATTCAGAACTTAAATTTATTAATTTTTTTAATTGCAAAAAAGGCTCAGGTAAGGAAGTCTCTGACCTAGATTATAAGGTTACCGTGATTTGATGATGTGAGAAGAAGCTGTACGTTTGAAAACTCAGGCTTTTCCGAAACCCTGGGTTAATAAGTAGTATCTTAACGCTATCTTTCAAAAAGTGTGAAGTTCAAATTTTTTACTGAAATTCCTATTTAACATTCTTAGCTAAATTCTACTAAAGTCTTGAATGTAATGCTCACTTTGCTGATATGCTTTCCCTAGACGGATATTTCTCTATTCTCTGGGAGTATAACTCAGGTTGGAAGTCCTGTTGGAAGTGCAATGAACCTTATTCCTGAGGATGGCCTCCCCCCCATTCTCATCTCCACTGGTGTAAAAGGAGGTATGTGGACTTACAAATTTAAGCAACGTTAGTTATATACATGGGGGCCTCAACAAGTTCGTGGAAAATCTCCATGATCTTTTAATTCCATTTTCAATGAACTTTTGAAGCCCCTTCATATACCAAATGTCACATTCTAATTTATGGAAAGAGACAGAATTTAAGGAATATTTACCATTCTTTCCAACAACAATAACAAAAATCCTACCTCAATTGCCATGAAACAATTCTTGTTATTACTGATTGTTTTAGAGTAGACTTCAGTGTTTTCATATTATAATGTCATGCTCATTCTTTGGAAGTATATTTGTATTATAATAAACATTTAAAATAATGTATATTTTATATTACAAAATCTTTTATTTGTAATTAAAATATATTTTGTAATTGGAGTGCGGTAGCTCCATATGGTAAGTGCTGGACTGAGAACCACAAGGTAAGGAAACTCTACCCTAGATTATTATTAAGTTATCATGATTTGATGATGCCAGAAGAAGCTGTACATTTGAAAATATTTCATAGTACAAACTCAGGCCTTTCAGAAACCATGGGTTAATAAGTAGTATCTTATGCTATCTTTCAACATGTGTGAATTTCAGATTTTTTACTGAAATTCCTATTAATATTCTTAACTATGTTCTACTAAACTTTAAGGCCACCAGCCACTCTGTGGGCGAAAGATGAGTTCTGCTCCACAAAGATTTTAAGAAACCTCAGAAACCCTATACAGGGTCCATGTGAGTCAAAACCGACTCAGAGGTACTTAACCAACCAACCAAGCAATATTATTTTTAATTGTAATATTGTAAAGTTTATTTTTGCTATTTCCAAACACATCATACTCTGAACAATTGCTTATGATTCCAGATTTGGCTCATACTGGTACAATCAACACATAATTTTTTTTAATACAATGTACATTCAGAAAGATACATATATAGCATGTGGAGGACACTGAACTTAATTAGCAGTTTTTCTGTTAAACAAAATTTTTAGGGAACCCAGACAAAAAGTAAAAATATAACCCAATCAAAAAAGAATTCTTAATTTTATGTAAAAGCTTATTGTTACTGTATCTGGGGCAGCATCTATTCAGTACCTTTTTAGGAGTTCATTTATTGATAATCTTTTACCCCTTTTGTTTTTTTACCCCTTTTGTTTTAGTCCTTGTCTAGTCTCCTAGCCTTCAGGTTTTTTGTTTTTTTTTTTCTCCTTCATACTGTTGTCAATTATCTTTTGAAACATCAATTTTATTTTATATTGGTTTTAGAAGTATTAAATGGATTTCTAATACCTTACCTTCTTCAAAACCTAATCGCAACCATTTTTTCTAAATTTATGAAGGTGCTTCAAAAAGTCTGTGGAAAATTCCATTATCCTTTACTTATTTTTTTCCATGAACTTTTTGAATCCCCTTTGCATTTTCAGCCAATACCCAAACAGCTTAGAAACATACCACAAACTATTTGTTCTTTTTGGAGTATTCACTTCTCAAATGTCCAGGCTTTTTCATTTTCTGTGGGTTAGTGGGAAGATTGTGGGCTTTGGAATTGGATAAACATAAATTTAATCCCAATACTTGTTCATTGTAACTGTGATCCAGTAGGCAAATCATTTATCTTTTTAAAATCTGTTTCCTTGCCTACTTCAAAGAAAAAAAAAAGGGGGTAACCCCATCTACTTAAGAGTAACTGTGAATTATTAAATCAGAGATCATAACTGGAAGTACATATTAAGAAAGTGTCTGGTGTGTGTTGTTAGCTGCTATTGAGTCAGTTCCAACTCGTAGTTACCTTATATACAACACAACTTAACCCTGCCAGGTCCTGTGACATACTCACAATTGTTGTCATGTTTGAGCCCATTATTAGAATCCATTGTGTCATTGAATTTCACTGGCCTTCTGTTCTATCAAGCATGGTACCTTCAGATAACATGTCCAGAGTACATGAGATAAAGTCCTTCTTTCCTTCTAAGTAGCATTCTGGCTATACTTCTTCCAAGACAGATTTGTTCATTTTTCTGGAAGTCCACAACACATTTAATATCCTTCACCAACACCATAATTCAATGGTGTCAATTCTTCTGTGGTCTTTCTTATTCATTGTCTAGGTTTCACATACATATGAGGTGGTTGAAAATACCATAGCTTGGCTAAGGTATCTGAAAGTGACATCTTTGCTCTGTAACACTTTAAAGAGATCATTTACACCACATTTACCGCCATTTAATTTGTTGATGGTTGCTTCCGTGAGCATTGATTGTGGATCCAAGACAACTTCAAGCTTTTCTCTTTTAATCTTGATGTTGTTTATTGGTCCAGTTGTGAGGATTTCTGTGTTCTTTACGTTGCGTTGTAATCCACACTGAAGGCTGTTTTCTTTGATCTTCATCTGTAAATACTTCAAGTCCTCTTTGCTTTCAGTAAGCAAGGTTATTTCATCTGCATATCACAAGTTGTTAATGAGCCTTCCTCCAGTGCTGATGGTTAGTTCTTTTCTTCAGTTAGTCCAGTTTCTCAGATTAATTTGCTCAGCATACAGATTGAATAAATATGGTAAAAATATACAATCCTGATTTTAAGACGCTCCGTATTATCCCTTTATTCTGTTAGAACAGCTTCCTCTCTGTCTATGTACAGACTCCTCCTGAGAACATTGAAGTGTTTTAGAATTCCCATTTTTCACTATGTTATCTATAGTTTGCTGTGATCCATGCAGTCAAATGCCTTTGCATAATCAGAGGTAATCATCTTTCTGGTATTCTCTGATTTCAGTCTGCTGCATAGTAGCATGTAATTTATATTTTTCTTTTTCTCCTTTCCTTTGCATGTAATAACCTTCTATACTGTAGACTCCTGGAAGAACTCCTCAACCTTTCAAAATTCAGCTTAATAGATAACTCTTGTCTGATAACTTCCTTCACAACCATGTGTTGCTTCCTCATTTCTGTTCTAATAGCAATTCTGTGTGTGTTTGTGTGTACTTGTTGTTGTTGTTTTAACTTTTTATTGTTGAGTGAAGGTTTACAAAGCAGATCATCAGTTTTACACTCAACAGATAATGCTCTTTGTTTTATCTGAGTGGCGGCAATCTGCTCAGTTATCCCACTTCCTCCCGTGATTCTTGTTTCCAGTTTTTCTTCTTTTCCCACCCTTCTGAATTTATGTCTGTAGTTAAATATGCTGCCTTTTTAATCTCAAATGGTTGAGCATTCTAAGGTGTGTGTACCTCACAAGTGTCCTCCTCCATATATCTAGCTATTGCTTGGCTAAAAATTGAGCCACGGGGGCCTAATAGCAAATATTATAGATTGCTACTACATAATATTTTCTCATTGTAATCAAGATATTTTATATGTTTGATCCTTCCAGAAGGCTCTGGATTACTTCAGTCTTAATTCATCTTTATTTATTCTGTTCTTAGCATCGTACTGGACTTCAAGTATGCTTGAAGAAAATGTTGGCTGAATGCATTGCACTATCAAAACCAGCTGTGTCACAGATAATTCAACAATCATGGTGGTGATTGTGTGCCGTGGAGTTAGTTCCGACTCATGGCAACCCTATATAGGATTTCCAAGGCTGTAAATTTTTACAAGAGCAGAAAGCCTCATATTTCTCCCTAGGAGCAACTGGTAGATTCGAACTGCTGACATTGTAGTTAGCAGCCCAGTTTGTAACCTATTATGCTACAAAAGCTTCTTAGTTCAACAATGAATAAGCATAAATTAAAGTATTTTACTGGATAATGCATTTGTTCCTTTTCCAGGACTCCAAAAATAAAAATGAATCAAGCAACCTTCCCTCAAATAGTACACTCTACGTACTCATGCTGGGTTCTAGAATTCATCACAGTTGTCACACAGAACTAAGACACCATACTTATAGTTATGGGGTTTATTAGGGAAATTAACAGGTTACAGTTCAGGGCCAGAAATGCTCAGGACACAGTTCTTCCAGTCAAGACAGTCTCTTCTCAGCCGTACCCACAGGCCTTTCTTTGCCAGATCTATATTATAAAGTTCTTTTAGTGATGCTGATAAATGCCCAAAGTGCACACCACTCTCCATAGGCTTAACATGAAGGCAATCAGTCAGCTCTAGCTCCATGAGTCAACAAACCTAATTCAACCCCCCCAATTAAGTGACTAGAAGCACTGCACTTTGCAAGCAAGCCTCAGCTTTATTTGTACCTTGGGCTGGAAAACCCACTGCTCTGGCTCATGCTCTGGCTTTTGGTTCTGATTGCTGTTACTGCTTTTCTGTCATTCCTCTGCTACTCATCTGATGTCACAGCTCTCTGTCCCTAGGTTGAGGAGGTTCAGTGCACAGGGATCTTGAGGTCCAAAGGATGTGCTTCACTCCTGGGTATTCTTGATGGTAGTGAGACATCCCCCTAGCCTGCTTCTGAGATACTAATTTTAAACCCATGTTAGAGTTCTGAGTTTTTCAACCACAGTTAACTCTGTTAATGATCACAACTGAATAAAATCATTCCATTAGCATCTTCTTCCACCTTTTTTTCCCAGACCCA
Organism: Chrysochloris asiatica; assembly: GCF_000296735.1. Classification (NCBI taxonomy): domain Eukaryota; kingdom Metazoa; phylum Chordata; class Mammalia; order Afrosoricida; family Chrysochloridae; genus Chrysochloris; species Chrysochloris asiatica. The sequence goes on from NW_006408544.1 coordinate 16,959,318, forward strand.
GCAGAGCAAAAAAAATTGTTTGATGGGAGTTAAAAAGACTATGAACCATATAAAGTAATTAACTACACTACAATACTCTTTTGTTATTAAAATAGCTTGGGTTCCTTTTTTTTTTTGATACATCTTAAATAATAAAGAATTAAGTTGGCCCACTCAATTCTTAAAATAGGTCAGATTTCATTTCCACAAGTTACCTCCATTAAATCTAATTTTCAAAATCTCTTCCACCGGGAAAGAAAAAATGGTTATCAGTATTTACTTAATTAAACTATGTTACTAGCTCTTCAGGAGCCCTGGTGGAGCAAAGGGTAAGCACTTGGCTGCTAACCAAAAGGTTGATGGTTGGAACTTACCCAATGGCTCCAAGGAGGAAAGAGCTAGCAATCTTCTCTCATAAAGATTATAGCCTAGAAAACCCTATAGAGAAGTTCTACTCTGTCACATCTAATTACTATGAGTTGATATTGACTCAGCAATGCCTAACAGCAACAATACTATGTGTTCAGAAGAATTTTTCAGATTTTTGTTTCAATGGAGGACTCCTGTGTAGTGCTGTAGGATCAGCACTGGACTGCAAACCACAGGTTGGCAGTTCTACTCTACCAGCTGCACCTCAGAAACCCTATACTGGGTCTCTATGAGTCGGAACTAACTTGACTGCACTTAATAACAACATATTTCAATGGGATTACTTCATTAAAAGTTTTAAAAGTTACTTAGGATCCTTTTTCCAATATGTATTTTCATTGATAGGTGGTTGGATATTTCCTGTTTTTCCAAGAAGCAGTTTTTTTGTTTCCTTTGGTTGAAGGTAAAAAGTGTTTATTATACCTGTTGTGAAGTGCCGTTGAGTCAGTTCCAACCCTTAGCGACCCTGTAGAGGGTTTCCAAGGAGCAGCTGGTGAGCTTGAACAGCTGACCTTGCAGTTCAAATGGCTTTGCAGTCTGGTTTATTAACCCACAGCGCCAAACCAGGACTCCTTATTATATCTGGCTAACCTTTAATGATGTTATACAAGGGTAAGTGAAAAAGTGTTGCTAAAAAATCATGGAAACCTTTATTAAGCATTTACAAATATAAAAATGTGAAGACATAGTTTCACCTCATATCCTCCATTTAGGTTTATAACATCCGAAGGCAGATTTTTTTCATCTCTGCAACCCTTCCCTGAAGAATTCTATACTCTTTGACGTGTACCACCTCAAAATGGCAGTTTTTGGTATCCTTGAGGGACTCAAATCATATTCTGTTTAAATAGTCTGCATTTTGGGAGCAAAAAGAAGTGGGCAGGGACAAGATCAGGGCTATAGGGTGGATGGGTTAGGGTTTCCCAACAAAATTCTCAAAGGACAGCTCTTGCTACCCGTGAAGAATGAACAGGTGCATTATTGTGATGGGAAAATTTCCTTGGCATAACTTTCCTGGCCTTTTTTTCATCAGTGCAGTTTTCCATTTTCATAAAACTTTCTAGTAACCCCCTGTGACTGAGAAAATCTTTAAGAAAATCTATCAAGAGTACTCTGTTGGAATCCCAAATAACTATCACCATAACTTTCTGAGCTGATCTCTCTGCCTTGAATTGATCCCCTTGGAAACCATAATTTGATTGGACCATTTTTTGGAATACACCCTAACAAGAATAAGACAAATGTATTACTGATAGACAAATTTTCTGCAGCCATCCACTGATCACGGAGATATGTTTAAGCATGATTTGTTTGGAATAAACTTTTGTACATATGAACTGGAACCCAAGTAGCCATACTTTTTAACTTTTCCAATCAAATGACATTTGACTTTTAGATTTTCATTTCCTTTCTCTCTCTAGAATTTACATGACTATTACATATGATTTTTGACCTTCATCATTCAACATGAAGTGACTGAATATTACAAACTGTGGTCAGAGTGATTAAACAGGCAGATGGTCTGTCAGTATTTTCCATGTTTATAATCTAAACCATGATTTACAAATGATTTTGGTGACATCACTGATTAGAGAATTTAGTCACCTATGATATTTTAAGTGTATTTTCTAGGTGCATATTTCACACATTAATTTTTTATTGGAAAAAATTAATTTCACAGTATAAAAAGGTATGGAATAAAATGTAGGGCTCCTCCCTACTTTAGTCCTTAGCTCTCCACTTTCTAAGGATATTTAGTATAATCATTTTCTTTTTTTCATGGATTGTTAACTATTGGTCTTAGAATTATAATATGTGAAATTCTTGTTATAACGGAGAATTAAAGAACTTGTGTCTACTAAAAGAGTTGTCTTTATGACTACATCACACACCATATGGGGGAGTGGGGGAGGTCTATAAGAATACTTCTAAAATAATATCATCCAATTAGGTCACTTTTGAGAGTAAGCGGTGACACTGTTAACACGACTCTGGGATAGTAGACACAAAGAAGGACCTATAAATGAACTACTGTCTCTTTCCTGTCAATAATCAGCCCATTCTCCATTAGATTTCTCTCTTGATTTGACCTTTTTACCAGTCTGTTGCACTGTTTTCTCTCTATAGACTATGCTGTGGAAGAGAGACCATCACAGATTTCAGTAATGCAGCAACTGGAGGATGGTGGCCCTGACCCACTTGTATTTGTCTTAAATGCAAATTTACTGTCAATGGTTAAAATTGTAAACTGTAAGTTCAATTTTTATCATTTTTTTAATTAAAATGAGATACTATCTTGACTCAAGATAGTAAACAAAGTTTTCAAATTAATTACACACAAGAATTTTAAATAGATGCTTATCTTAGGGGACAACTGTGAAACTAACTGAAATCTTTAGTAAGATAAGTGAATGTTCTATGGAAGAAAGCCAAATGAAACTTGAACTGATCTCAGGTCCTTTCTGTTAAACGTGCTCTAAGTCACAACTCACCACTAGAGTAACTGGTGATTGGTCAGTTATCCATGAGGGGCAAAGACTACCAACTAGTCAGTTAACTAATACAAGTAAAACTCAAGTATATCATAAGATGCAAAAGATACTTCTCGGTTCTTGGAGTTAATAGTTTCTTGGGCATCAGAATGAGAAAAGAGAACTTTCATCTAGAATCCTGATTCTCCTTTCCAATATGGAAAATAGAGATTGCACTTATTCTGGATGAGTGTTAATCGATGGAGCTTTGGAGAGAGGAAAGAAGTTCTAAGGAACAGTCCTCCCATTCCCATAATATTCTTGTTTTAAGTTGACGTTGGAAATCAGGAATATCTGTAAACCACTTACTTAGATGTTCTATAGTGATAAAATGCAGGTTTCAGGTTTTCTTGCTAATCATACCCTTGTATATTTGGCCAGTTAAGTAATGCTTGCCACCTTTCCCTATAGGATCAGATTAAAAATAATTTGCTCAAGATTTTAATGTACCATATCTAGTTCATAAGTTATATGTAGAAAATAGCTAACCGTTAATTCCTATTTAGGAATTTAAAATATAATTGGAACACGCACTGCCTGTTTAATAAATTAACATTTCTCAGAGTGAAAGAAAGATTTTTGTTGGGTGTCCAAGGCTATAAATCTTTATAGAAGCAAACTGCCACATCTTTCTCCTCTGGAGCAGCAGGTGGGCTCAAACTGCCCATCTTTGGGTGAGCAGTTGCGTGCTTAACCGCTGTACCAGCATGGCTCCTACTTTAGATTTATGTGGTGGTATCTATCATTTTTTTGAATCCTTTTGGGTTTCCTTTGGGAATCACATTGTTCTGGGAGTACAAATGATAAAAATGCCAAAAATTGAATATTATTTCTTATTAATTAGATGACTTATGCTTTTGGGATTCTATATAACCTTCAAGTGAAGAAGTGGAAGTAGTTCTGAAACGCCATCCTTTTCACTACTTTCTACATCATAAAGCTATTTAGCTGATTGTCTATAATTTTCCTCCAGAAAGGGCTGTAATTAAAATAGCTAGTCTGTCAGATTTATAGATTCAATTTAATAAATGTACCTGAAAGTGTGTTTTCTTTAGGATACAACTTAAAGCCAAAGTGATAATGTTGAAGTTGTGTTTCTGTGTGTTTGGTTGTTTGTGATCTTACAGAAGTAATTATTTCCTCTGGGCTAGTAATGATTTGGTTTTATCTTGTTATTAGCAGAATATTATTTCTTTTAACAATTATACCTTTAAATAATAAGAGTTAAAGGTTTTAAATGTGTTTTCTTTCACTGTTCTTTTATTTTCCTTCTAATTGTTTTTCTAAGTGTGCTTTATCATGTTTTATTTTCTATAATAGTGTTTTTGAGCAATTCAGTGACAGTTAACAGTTGAATTAGATATATTAAATATGCTCTATTTATTCTTTGCTGTTTTTGCAATATAGGTCTTGTGTACCTTTTTTAAGATTAAAGATTTAGAGGAATGTATTTTTATATTTAATTTCTAGATGTGAACAGGAAGTGCTGGTGTTTCACAACTAAGGGAATGCATGCAGTGGGTCAGTCTGAGATAGTTATTCTCCTCCAGTGTCTACCAGATGAGAAGTGTTTGCCAAAGGACATCTTTAATCACTTTGTTCAGCTTTATCGGGATGCCCTAGCAGGTGGGAATGCTTTATGACTTACTTTGTTTGGCTTTGCACTCTTTTTAAATGTTAAAAAAATTTTGGACTCAGATACAAAATCCTGTTAACCTGTTATCACTGAGTCCATTTCAACTCATAGAGACCCTATAGTGCTCTGGTGGCACACTGCTCAAAAACTAGGATGCTAAGTGAAAGGTTGGTGATTTGAACCTACCAGCTGCTCTGTAGGAGAAAGACCTAGCAATCTACTTTCATAAAGACTATAGCCATGGAAACCCTAGAGGACAATCCTACTCTGTCCTATGGGATCACAATGAGGTACAACATATTGTGTTAAATTTGGAAGCATAGCATTAGACTTTGATATTTGTGACAAATTAGAACGTACTATGGTTTGAGAAAATACACATTTTAGGATTGCCTGGTGTGGCTGTGTTGTTTTACAAAGACTGAAATCAAAGTTGTAAGAAAATCCTTTGACCTTGTTATCCGAATATTTTCTTTCAGTTAATTAGGGGTCTTGACTTTGGTACTTGCTAGAAGGAAATATATACTTTACCACTTGACTATTCAGTTAATATATAATTATAACATAAACATTCTTCATTGATTTTTCAGCTTTAAAAAATAACTCTTGGAAGACTTCAGTATAGTTTGAAAATATATGTGTTATTAACTGTGGTGTTATAAGGGGCACAGCTCCAGAAGTTGGGGAAGACTAGGGTACTGATGTAAAAAGATATTGTCAAAAGTTTGAGGGTGAAGGAAGTAACTATCATTAGTTGGTTTTGCTCATTCACAGTAGAAATTGTTGTATTATCTCCACAAACATTAAATGTATTTGACCTGCCTGGGAATTTTACACTGTTAGGCACATGCGCATGTCTGCAAAAGCACTGCAAATGTGTATATTGAATATGTGATTTCCGAATAATGATGGTTAACTATGTATATTTAAGTATATTACTTGGTGTTACAGAATTACACTTCCCATGATGTAACAGGTAAGTGAAGAGAGGTGTAGTTGAGCTAAATTCTCATTTATGATTCTAGGACATCAAATAATATCTATAGTTAGAGTTCTAGTGTGACACTGTAGGATAAGCACTGACTGCTAACAACAAAGTCGGTGGTTCGAACCTACCAGCTGCTCCTCAGAAACCCAATACATGATCACTATGAGTCAAAACCAACTGGATGGCACTTAGCAACAACATAGTTGATAAATAGAGAAAGAGTAGTTTGCATATAGGAACTAAAACAAAGGACAAAGAAGATTGTCTCTGAGAAAACCATGAGGATTAGCAGAGAATTTTAAATGATTTTCTTGTATTATTTAATAATAAGTATTTATACTGTCCAAAATATAGCATATACTTTTGTACATGAAAGTATTTGTTGCAGCATTATCTAAATTTAACCCCCAAATTTAGAAGTAACCTAAATGTCTAGCCGTAAGTGAAAAGTGTTATACTTATCAGATATAGTATCTTTTGTGTTATTTTTGTTGTTGTTAAGTACCATCAAATCTGTTCCAACTCATAGTGACCCTAAATGGGGTTTCCAAGGATTTGAAAAACACTTATGAAAATAATATAATAATATGGAAAAGATTCTTGAAATAATAGGTACAAAGCAAGATACAAAATTTTTAATGTGATTATTGTTTATGCATACAAAGATTATAACCTGTACAGGGTCGTTATGAGTTGAAAACGACTCCATGGCACACTACCACCACCAAAATTGTCCCAATTCATTATTTTTCTCCTCTATGTCACACATTGTATAGGATCAACAAATTATATCATACATTTCTGCTGAGTATGAGAGATTTGAATACTCTAGTATGGTCCTGTAGGATAAGCACTGGATCACAAGGTCTGTTTGAACCTCAAAGTCGGCGGTTCAAACCCACCAGCAACTCTTGGAAACCGGATACAGGCTCGCTATGAGTCAGAACTTACTCAATGGCATTTAACAACAACAACATCACTTGTTTGTTAGGTGCCATTGAGTCCCCTGTATAGAGTTTCCTTAGGCTGCAAATCTTTGCAGGAGCAGAAAGCCTCATTCTTCTCCTGCAGAACTGTTGGTGAAGTTGAACTGCTGACCTTGTGGTTAACACTCCAGTGCTTATCCGACAGTGTCACCAGCGTTCATCATTTGTTTCTTATTGTTGATGTTGTTGTGTGCTGCCGAGTCAGTTCTGACCCTATATAGGGTTTCTGAGAGTGGCTAGTGAGGTTGAACTGCCCACCTTGACACGATTAGTAGTCCAGTTCTTATCCTACAGTGCCACACTAAGGTTCCACCACTTATTTAGAGGATCAAAACAAAACAAAACCGTTACCACAGAATCACTTTTGATTCATTACAACTCTATAGGATGGAGTCAAACTGCCCTATAGGATTTCCACACATGTAAATTTTAAGGAAGCAAACCGACCTTTCAGGAGACCTGAATGAACTTTCTTTATTATTTCTTGTGAGTTTTTAAAATCTAAAATGTATGTATTTATATTTAATAGTAATGTGTGTGGGTGCGTACTTCCTTTTTTAAAATTTATTGTGAATTAAATGAAGGTTTACAGACAAGATCATCAGCTTTACATTCAATAAATCATATACTTTGCTTCATCTCAATCATTACAATCCTCTCCATGGAACCACAGTTATCCTACTTTCTCCCTGTGCTTCTGATTTTCATTCTACCCATGTTTTGATCTCTTCTCAAATTTTACTTTAGGAAAATGTTGCCCTTTTGATTTTGAATGATTAATCATTCTATGGTGAGCATACTTTACTAGTGTTGTTGTTCTCACCTATAAACCTATATACTGTTTGGCTGAAAATTGGGCCATGAGGGTGAGTTGCTTTCCAGACCTGAAGGGTAGTCGAGGGCCATAGTCTCAGGTTTGTCCAGTCTCTTTCTGACCAGTAAACCTGGTCTTTTTTAAAAAATAATTGTGAGTTTGTTCCACATTTCCCCCACCCTATCTGGGACTCTCTAATGTAAACCCTTTCAAAGCAATTGATAGTGGTAGCCTGGTACTGCCTAGTTCTTCTGGTTTCAGAGTCATGGAGACTGATGTTCACGTGGGCCATTTAATCTGTCGGACTAATTGATTCCAAGCGTCTTCAATTCTTACTACTCTTCTTTCTTCTTGCACATGGACAGACCAATAGTTGCACCTTAGACGGTTGCTCATGAGCTTTCAACATCCCAGACACTACACACCCATGTAGGATATAGAACATTATCTTTGTGGACTACGTTGTGCCAATTGACCATGGTGTCCACTGAGAATATGGTCCTGAGCCCCAAGGCCCAGAAACTCATTGCCTTAAGATGTTTACTAATAGCTAGGGAATTCTCATCATTTTGCCCACTGTATGTTCCACCACATACTTAGCTGTGTTTTTAGGAAATGTAAATACTCATGTACAAATATCTTCTTCTTTCAAGCTGTTGTGTGTGTGTGTATATATATATATATAAATATATGTGTATATATATGTATGTGTGTATACACACACACACACATGGTTGTTGTTGTTGGTGTGCCATGGAGTCAGTTCTGACTCATAGCGACCCTGTTAGGGTTTCTGAGACTGTAAATCTTAAC
>NW_006408544.1:16974258-16980034 GCF_000296735.1 Chrysochloris asiatica
AAGATGGAGGGTCAGAGAAAAACAGGAAGACCCCCAACGAGATGGATCAGCCAGGTGGCATCACTGATGGTGTCAAGTGTGACAGCGGTAGTGAGGTTGGCCCAGGTCGGACATTGTTTCGTTCTGCTGTGCATGGGGTCGCTATGAGTCGGTTCTGACTCTATGGCACCTAACAACAACAACAACAATAACCATCATCCCCAGTGTCTAAGAGCTGCTAACATTTGATATTATCACAGTTTTCATTTTCAGCTGATACCTTATTTTTATTTATGTTTCACTGATTATTAATGAAACTGAGCATATATTAATGCATTTATTGACATTGCATATTTATTTTCTATAAAATCCCTAATTATGTCTTTCATCCATTTTTCTCAATTAGTATTGAGGATTCTGTTAAGTTTTTAAACATTCATTCTTGAGTATGACCGGTTTTCTAACAGTTATGTTTACATATATTAATTTTATATATATATATGTTAAGTGTAAGTTTATTACGAGACAATACATTTGTATTCTTTAAAGCTCTCCATTTCGTGGTAGCAGCCCTAGCAGTCTAATGGGTGCATTGGCAGTTCATTAGTAGAGTTCTTGCCCTTTAACCAGGAGACCTGGAATCCTGGAGTGGCGCTGTAGGATAAACAATAGACTGTTAACCACAGTGTTGGCAGTTCAAACTCACCAGTCATTCCTCAGAAACCCTATTACGGGGTCACTATGAGTCAGAATTGACTCTACAGAACTTAACAGTAACAACATACAGAAGGCCCAGATTTAATTCCCAGGCTGTACACTGCACCACCCACCTGTCAGTGGTAACTTGGATGTTACTCTTGTTAAGTGCCATCAAATTGACTCCAATTCATAGCAACCCTGTAAACTCACAAGGGTTTCCAAGGAACTGCCAACCGTGTGGTTAGAAATCCAGTGTTGGTCCTACAGCACCATACCAGGAGCCCTTGTTACTATGAGATGCTAAATAGGTTTCAATAACACTCTAGACTAAGATGGACTATGCAGAAAGACCTGGCTTTCTGTTTCTAAAACTCAACCAATGACAATCCTGTAGATCTCAGTGGTCCAATCACAGACATGAACAAGACTGGCCAGCATTTAGTTCCATTGTACAGGAGGTCACTATGCATCAGGGGTTGATTTGATGGCAGTTAACATTAATTTTTTTTTAATCACAGCAGATTTACCCTATGCAATACATCTTTTGATTTCCTGACTGCTGCTTCCACAAGTATTGATTGTGGATGCAAGAAAAATATGAACTATTTCACAATTTCAATCTTTTCTCTATTAACACGATGTTATATATGGGTCCAGTTGTCAGTATTTTTGTTTTCTTTACATTGACATGCAATTCATACTGAAGACTGTAGTGTTTGATCGTCATCATTTCAAGTCCTCTTCACTTCCAGCAAGCAGGCTTGTGTCATATACATATTTCAGACTGTTAATGAATCTTCCTCCCCTGATGCCACTTTCTTCTTCATATAATCCAGATTCTCAGATTATTTGTTCAGCATGCAGATTGAATAAATAGAGTAAAAGGATACAACCCTGGCACACACTTTTCCTAATTTTAAACCATTCAGTTCCCCCTTGTTCTGCTCTAACGACTGCTTCTTGGTCTATGTACAGGTTCTTCATGAGCACAATTTAAGTGTTCTGGAGTATACATTCTTTTTTTTTTTTTTAAGTTTTTATTGTGAATTGAGTGATAGTTTACAGGGGAGAGCATCAACTCTAAATTCATTCTATCATATTTCGTTTCATTGCAATGATTTCAGTCCCCTCCGTGCATCATCATTCAACAGCACCTGTTTCCAATCTGGGGTTTTTTTTGGATGTTCACTGAAGCACTCAGGAATATATAACCATTCAAACAACCAAAGGGTATACTCTACATGCCAGCCCCCCCGGCTGTCAGCACACAGCTCCTCTCCTTCCCTGAGTCTAGAGTCCCCAGCTGCTGCATCTCTCCATGTCATCGTCTCTGCCTCCATCTCTGGCATCACTGCTTTTCGGGTTCGGGTCCCAAACTCGGCTCTTCTCCATTGATGGTCCCAGGGTCCTCTGCTCCTGGGCTGCAAGATCAACCACTCCCTTCTTTTTGTTACAAAATGTCTGTCTTTACAATTGCAACATGGAATACCAATTCTTTACTATGTTGTTCACAGTTTGTTATGTTTCACACAGCCGAAAGCCTTTGCATAGATAATAAAGCGCAACTAAACATATTTCTGGTATTCTCTCCTTTCAGCCAAGATCCACTTATGTTAGCAATGTTATCCCTTGTTCCACATCCTCTTCTGAATCTGGCTTGAATTTATGGCATCTCCCTGTTGATGCACTGCTACAATTGTTTTTAAATAACCTTTAGCAAAAATTTACTTGCAAGCCAAGAGCATTTGCAATATTAACTGATGAAGATCCAGTATGGATTGCACCTCAATGTAAAGAAAATGAAAGTTGTCACAACTACACCAATAAACAACACCAGGAATAGTGGAGAAAAGATTGACGTCAAAAATTTCAGTTTTCATAGATCCATAATTAACACTCATGGAAGCAGCAGTCAAGAAACTAAATGATGTATTGCATTAGGAAAATATGCTGTATAAGGCCTCTTTAAAGTATTAGAGAGCAAAGATGTTGCTTTGAGGACTAAGGTGTGCCTGACCCAAGCCATAGTATTTTCAATGTCCTTATATGCATGTGAAAAGTAGACAATGAATAGGGAAGACCAGAGAATTGATAAATTTCAATTGTGGTGTTGGAGAAGAATAATAAAAGTGCCAAATCTATTTTGGAAGAAATTCCTTAGAAGTGAGAATGGAAAGATTTTATGTTGCATACTTTGGGCGTGTTGTCCTTGGAGCAGGACATCATGCTTGGTAAAGTGGAGGGTCAACAAAGAAGATAAAGACCCCAAGGAGATGGACAGACACAGTGGCAGCAACAATGGGCTCAAACACAACTACAGTTGTGAAGATGGCACAGAACTGGGGGGTATTTCATTCTGTTGTGGGGGAAAACTCAATGGATCGTAACAAGAACAGCCCAGCTGTTGGCTTGCAAAGTTGATGTTTCTCTAACTCTCCTGCTCTGCACCTAAGCTATCATAGCAGGCAGCCCAGATGGCCTTAGGGGGTTTCTTTCAGCTCTTATGCTACAGCATCAGTTTACCACACTAAAAGTCCAGAGTGCCTCTGAAGGATTTCTGTCAGCTTCCCTGTCCACTCTACCCTGTATGGAAGAGACCTCAACCTCACACATCTCAGCATGAATGCTTCTCTGCTTTCTTCTCTTTTCATTCTATGCTTTTGGTGCACTACTCCCACACTTGAAGAAAAGTCATATAAAGTCATATAAAGGAACAACAACAACAAAAATAAATATTTTTAAAACATTTAATTTTTAAAAATTACTTGCATGTGATATTAATATATTGGTCAGTGTTTTCCATATTCTACTGGATCATCTCTCTTTGAAATGAGCATAAATATGGATCTTCTGGTACTATATCTGACAATATTTTGGTTCTGTTCATAGTGTTTCCTGCTATTCATAAGGTTTTCAGTGGCTGACCATCAGAAGTGGTCTGCCTCTCTCCTTCTTAGAGTCTCTTGGTCTGGAAGCTCTGCTGAAACCTGTCCACTGTGGGTGGTATTTAAAATACTGGTGGCATAGCTTCCATCATCACAGCAACACACAAATTACCACAATAAGCAGACTGACAAGTTGTTGTTGTTAAGTGCCATCGAGTCGGTTCCAACCCATAGTGACCCTGAAAGGGTTTCCGAGGCTGTAAATCTTTTCGGGAGTAGAAAGCCTCATCTTTCTTCAGCGGAGCAGCTGGTAAGTTCCAACTGCTGACCTTGTGGTTCACAGCCCGATTCGTAACAACTAATTTGCCTTACCTACAAGAGCCTATATAATCTAGCCAGTAAAAAGCTTCTCTCTTACTAAACCTTATATCTTACTAATTTATAGTTAACTTTAACTACATTGGTCATTTTTATGCCCTTTGAACCTGCCAAACTCATTTTCAACTCATGGCCTTTGACTCCTTGGTTCCATGACCGAGATGCCACTCTTCTAGATCTTTACTTGGCTGGCTTTTATTTAGGTCTGTTCTTAAATGTTGCTTCTTTAGAGAGATTGTCTCATTTTCTTCCATCAGTCTATCACATAATCTTGTTTTATTTTCTTGAGAGCATTTATCACTAACTTTATTAACTGAAATCATTTGTTTATTTGCCTCCTCCCTCCCCCATCCCTCATTAAGAATATAGTGCAAGATTTTTTATCTGTCTGGCTTACTTCTGTGTACCAGTAACTAGAATAGTATATTGGAGAAGCTTAATAAAAATATTGATTGATGGAATGTATGAGTTGTGATGTCACTGGGAAGCATTTTCTGGTATTTGGTAAAAAAGCATCAGGAAGAAGGGAATCCTTAGAGAATACTTTGGGTGATGAAAGTGCTGTGCCCATTATTCCTGACTCATTCCTCCCATTGTGACTTGGAGCATACTATTCCTCCCATTGTGAGTAGGGAGCATACTATTTAGTTGAACCTAAAAATGTTTCTGAAGCTTAGTGTCTCTAGGCTCCAGAGAAAGAAAGAAATGCCTTGTGCCACTCAAGCAGGCCTCTTGGGAAAGCACTGATAATTTTAGATCCTTGAAAGATTTAAAAAAATTTTATTATCTCTTCTTTTTGTCAACCTACTTTCATTCAAAGCTTTCCTTTCTTGTGTTTTTAAAATGTGGACACTTGAATGAACCCAAGTGAACTCTTGGTTGACTTTAAATATCTTTAAGTAAATGTATCAAAAGGCTTTTTGTAAATTTAAAAGGTACGGTATAATTATTTATTAGTATGTTATACATCCATCTCTTTAATTCTATTTTTTATGATAACTTCATACCAATAAAATTTTAGGCTTCAATTACATTTCATCTTAGTTTTTTAAAAATTTGGATTTTTTTATCTTAAAATTTTATTTTATTTTCAAAATATAGATATGTACCGTATTCACTATTAACTTAGAAAAAAAGCTACTTAAGATATTTTTTTGAACTACCATCTCTTGCCTGTTCTCTACTCACACACATAAATGTATTTAACAGAAAAATTATTAGTGAAATAGGGAAATTTAAAAGAATAACAACAGAGAATATTTTTTAAGTAGTTCAAAGAAAATGGTCAGTATTGAAGATCCAAAGGGCAGCATTTACCCAAGGACAAAATTCAGAAGAGTTGGAAAAGAAGGAAGAATAGAAACAAGAAACACAAAGAGGACGTGGGATAAGTGAGATGTTACATAGAGGAGATTGTAATTGCTAAGATGAAATGAAGTATATGATTTGTTGAATATAAAACTGATGATCTGATCTTTCAAGTTCAATCAATTCATAATAAGTTAAAAAAAACAAAGCTGGGAGTGACTTATAGACATACATGATTTGTTTAGAAAATTTATTTAAAACCTGATTGTTATTGTTGTTAAGTATCATTGAGTCAGTTCCAACTCATAGTGATCCTGTATAGAGTTTGGGAGGAGCAGCTGGTGGGTTTGAACTGCTGACCTTGTGGTTCGCAGTCCAGTGCTGATAGGTGTCCTTTAAATGTTTGTGAAATGAATGACAGTAAAGTTTTTTGCATGTTAGAAAACATTTTGTTAAAATGTATATGGCTTATGATCCAGCAATTCCTCTTCTTGGTATTTACCCACAAGAAATACGAGCCATAGCAT
>NW_006408544.1:16980134-16981276 GCF_000296735.1 Chrysochloris asiatica
GGTTCCGACCCATAGCGACCCTGTACAGGGTTTCCAAGGCTGTAAATCTTGACGGGAGTAGAAAGCCTCATCTTTCTCCCGCGAAGCACCTGGTAGTTTCAAACTGTATATACATCTGCCTCTCTTACGCATTCAACCTATTTCTCAATCCATGTATCTACACACATAGAACACTGTTTTTCAAGGTTAGGTATATATCACTATATACCTCTATCCCATTTAACCCCCTTTAACCCTTGCATACCTCCTTGTGTCTTCACCTATCTTCATCATTCTTCTGCCTTGCCCCTTCTTCTTGTATATTGCCCTCCCTGTCACTTGAGCTAACATGTATCTACCCTTTTGTCATTGAATTACTCTCCCTTCTCTCATACCCCTGTTACCCATCAAAAAATGTGTCTTTTAGTATGAAAACCTTAAGTTTCTACAATAATGGTCTCATATAATATTTGCTGTTTTATGATTGACTAATTTCACTCGAGTAATGTCCTCCAGGTTCATCCATGTTTAGCAGGTGTTTAGCAGATTCATCATTATGAATCTGTTTATCTATTCTTTCATTGAAGTTTGTTTATCTATTCTTTCATTGATGGGCATCTAGACTTTCTCCATCTTCTTGCTATTGCGAAGAGTGCTGCAATGAACATCGTTGTACATAGGTGTATACTTTTTACTTAGTGTGTATATACATGTGTGATCCAAAGTTACTTCTGCTTTGTGAGGAGAAAAAAATTGTAATTTGTAAGAGGTGACATTCTAGAGCTTTTCAGTATGCCTTCTGACTATTTCAGTGCCACTAAAATTCTAGATTATATGTTTCCCCCCATCTCCCCTCCTTTCTTCACCATGGTTTGTCACCTGCCTTTTGCAAGCTACCATTGTAAACTCGGGTTTGAATGATTTGGGATTTTTATTTACCACATTATTTTTTCTGGAGTTAATCTGGTTGTTTGCCTCTCTTACTCAAAACCTTTATTGACTTTGTATTACTTTTATAAATTTTTATTACCAACAATCAGTACTCTATATGATATGATATGATATTTTAAAATGTGCAAAGATCTGGAATCAGAAAAGCAAAAAGGAAGAACACACTCAGCATTTCTCAAGCTGGGGGAACTGAAGAAAAAATTCAAGCCTCG
>NW_006408544.1:16989231-16991107 GCF_000296735.1 Chrysochloris asiatica
GTGACCCCGTTGATCACCGATAAGGGGAAGAGGGGGAAAAAAAGCAATGAAGTTGCAAGCTAAGTCCGACCACATTAAATAGACCCCTGTGAACCCAGGTAGACACTTGGATGGCCAGCAGTACAGCAAGACCTGGGGACTCTTGGGCCCAGAGGCAGTGACATGGCCACAGAGGACTAGAGTGGATAGTGAAGCATCCAGCTGATATGAAGTGAGGGGAGATGCACAAGAACACCCTTACTTGCAGATAGTACCCACTTGCCTTGGCTTCGATGGCTGGATGATCAGAACTTGACTAGAATTAGAAAGAAGTGGACAGGGGGAGAGTAACCTGCTACAATTTGATGAACTTTAACTATACTTATGGATGTAATAGCTCAAAAAATGGAACAAATCTTTAAAGCGAGGATCACTCCCACCCCCTCGGTACACAGGGTTGACAGGGATGGGCAACTTAGACATTGGCTACCCAAAATGGGGAGGCTATAAAGGCAAGATGTGACTAGCTTACAAGCTTTCAAAAGGGAGCGTAGTTCCAGAGGGGGTGGGGGAAAGGTAGAATCGCAACTGAATGATTTAAAGGAAATGGGGATCAGACTCTTGTGGTACAATAGTGAATAATTGCCATCAGGACTGACTGTGAGGGTAGGAAATATAGAGGTAGATGTTCTTTGACAAAAGGAGGGGAGTGATTGATTTTGCAGCCCAGGAGCGAAGGTCCCTCGGATCATCAAGTGAGAAGAGCAAAGAGCGGAACCCTACCCAGAGAGGCAGAGACACCAGGGATGGAGACAGAGACGATGACAGATGGAGCGGTTGGGGACACTGAACTCAGGGCGGGAGAGGGGCTGTGTGCTGATGGCCAGGGGGCAGGCCTGTGTGGTGTACCCTTTGGTTATTTGACGATGCGTGGAGAGGATTGTAATCATTGCAATGAAATGAAATATGATAGGATGAATGTAAAACTTATATTCTTCCATGTAAACCTCACAATAGAAACCATATATATATGTATGTATGTATGTGTGTGTGTGTGTATGTATGTATGTATGTATATGGCTTTTTTCTGATTGGTATCTGGGTAGCACAAATGCCAGCCTTTCAGTTAGTAGCTCAGAGCTTGACATCTGTGCTGGAGATCACATGATAGAATTTTGCAAGACCAATGACTTATTTGTTGCAAATACCCTTTTAAACAGCATACATGTTGACCTTGCCAGATGGAATACACAGGGATCAAATTGACTGCATCTGTGGGAAGAGACAGTGGAAAAGCTCCATGTCATCAGCCACAACAAGGCCAGGGCAGACTTTGGAACCAACCGCCAATTGCTCACTTGTGAGTTCAGGCTGAAGCTGAAGAAAATTTAAACAGATTCATAAGAACTAAAATAATGACCTTGAAATTATCCCATCTGAATTTAGAGACCATCTCAAAAACAAATTTGATGCATTAGACACTAATAACTAAAGGGCTGTGGGATGGCATCAAGAACATGCAGGAAGAAAGCAAAAGGTATTAAGAACAGGAGAGAAACAAGGCACAAAAATGTATGTCAGAAGAAACTGAAATTTGCTCTCGAGCATAGAGGCAAAAGCCAATGGAAGAAATGAAGAATAATGAACCTCTGAAACACCCCATAATGGATGAACTTGGAAGACATTATGCTGAGTGAAATTAATCACAAAAGGACATATATTGTATGAGACCACTATTGTAAAAAGTTAACAAAAGGTTATCTTGCTAAAAGAAACATTCTCTTATGCTTATCAGGGGTTAGGAGGAAATTATTCTCTGGGTCGTCAGTTCCAACTCATCTGTATAGGGTTTCTGAGGCTGCAGAAAGCCTCATCTTTCTCCTTTGGAGCAGCTGAT
>NW_006408544.1:16992042-17000086 GCF_000296735.1 Chrysochloris asiatica
ATGTCCAAGCTGCACTGAAGGTATTGGTGAAAAACAAAACTCCAGGAATTGACAGAATCCAAGCTGGAGTTGTTCCTCAAATTGCTGCAGCACTGGAGGCACTCAGTCATCTATGCCCAGAAATTTGGTAGACAGCTTACTGGCCAACCAATTGGAAGAGAACCATATTTGTGTCCATTCCAAAAAAAGGTAACCCAACAGAATGTGTAAATCATCTAACAAAATCATTAATAGCACGTGTAAGTAAAATTTTGCTAAAGGTAATTTAAAGATGGCTGCAACAGTATGTCAACACGGAACTGCCAGAAATTCAACTCAGAATCAGAAGAGCATGTGGAATGAGAAAGATCACTGTGAATGTCAGATGGAGCTAGACTTCAAGCAGAGAATACCAGAAAGATAGTTACTTGTGCTTTATTGACTATGCATAGGCTTTTGACTTTGTGAATTTTGACAAGCTATAAATAACATCATGTTTGGTAAGGTGGAGGGTCAGAGAAAAAGAGGAAGACCCTCGGTGAGATGGATTTGCCAAGTGGCAGCATCAATGGACTGAAGCGTGGCAACAGTAGTGAGGTTGGCCCAGGATCTGGCAGTGTTTCATTCTGCTGTGCATAAGGTCACTATGGGTCGGTACCGACTTGATGGGACCTAACAACAAACAACAATAAATAACATTGTGAAGAATGGGGATTCCAGAATACTCAATGTGCTAATGAGGAACCTGTACGAAGACCAAGAGGCAGTCATTGGAACAGAACAAGGGGATACTGAATAGTTTAAAAGCAGGAAAGATGTGTGCCACGGTTCTATTCTTTCACCATACTTATTCAATCTGTATGCTGAACAAATAATCTGAGAACCTGGATTGTGTAAAGAACATGGCATCAGGATTGGTGGAAGACTTGTTAATATCCTGCAATGTGCAGATGATGCAACTTTGTTTGCTGACAGTGAAAAGGGCTTAATTAGTGATAAGGATCAAAGATCACAGCCTTCAGTATGGAAAGTGTTTAAGAGTAAAGATACCAGTTTTAGAACTAAGGTGTGCCTGACTCAAGTCATGGTATTTTCAGTAGTCTCATAACATGAAAGGTGAACACAGAATAAGGAAGACTGTAGAAGAATTTATGCATTTGAGTTATGTTATTGGAGAAT
This sequence comes from Chrysochloris asiatica, assembly GCF_000296735.1. Classification (NCBI taxonomy): domain Eukaryota; kingdom Metazoa; phylum Chordata; class Mammalia; order Afrosoricida; family Chrysochloridae; genus Chrysochloris; species Chrysochloris asiatica. The sequence goes on from NW_006408544.1 coordinate 16,993,201, forward strand.
AATGTGAAAGTACCATGGACTGCAAGAAGAACAAACAAATCTGTGTTGTAAGAAGTACATCCAGTATGCTCCTTAGAAGCCAGGATGAGAAGTCTTTGTCTCATACTTTGGACATACTATCAGGAGGGACCAGTCCCAGGAGAAGGACATCATACTTGTTAAAATGGAGGGTCAGCGAAAAAGGAAGAACCCGAATGAGATAGATTGGCTCAGTGGCAGTAACCATGGACTTAAGTGTAACAGCAATTGTGAGGATGGCGCAATAGCGGGCAGTGTTTCGTTCTGTTTATAGATTGCTGAGTCAAAAGTGACTCGATGGCATCTAACAACAGCAGCAAACATGTGTCTTTTGAAAGACATTGCCCCTCTACTCCTAAATTTCCATTTCTTCATAAAATAGACCCACAAAATTCAGTATACTGGTTAACCAAGTAGCACTGGACTGTTGATAATCCTAATTAATGTCATGTCAACATGCAATAATATAAAGCCTTTGACATCCTTGCCAACCTTTTTAAACTCAGAAGCAACTTAAGTTGACACCTGTTTTAGTTATATGGATTCTTATGATCTTGGAAAATACAGTATTAGTTCAATGGATTATCTTAGCTTTAAAGCCTTTTCAATTGAGATGATATAAATTGAAAATGTATTTGATATATTCATAGAGAATTTTATGATCACTCAATGTAGCTATAGAATATAGAATTGTGTTCAATGTTTCCATATAGAAATACCCATATAAATTAGTATATAACAGACTTTGAGTTCAAGAGCCCCAAGTTCTTCGGTCTTCAAATGGAACTTATCTTTGTGAAATTTTTATGCCATTGTTTTCTTTTTGTAAGTATGCTCACTTGTGGAGTGTTACTTGTTTGTAGATGACATGTTCAGTGTTAACCTAAATTAAATGACTAGTTAGGAGGAATGAAGATCTCCTTTTTTGTTGTTTTTCCTTTTAGCAGAGTTTACTGTTTAATGAATACCCAATGATAGAATTTATTCTAACTCATAGTGACCCTGTTGGACAGAGTAAATGCCCCATAGTTTCCGGGGCTGTAATTCTTTTTGGAAGCAGACTACCTAATGTTTCTCCCATGAAACAGGCTAGGAGTTTACCTTTTGATTAGCAGTCCAACACTTAGCCTACTACACCATCAGGATTCTCCATTTAAAGAATGGTAAGGTGGTGGCAGTTATGTGCCATGTAGTCAGTTCCAACTCATTGTGATCTGTCATAGGGTTTCTGAGGCTGTAAATCTTTAGGGGAGTGGAAAACCTCATCTTTCTCCTGTGGAACAGCTGATAGTTTCCAACTGCTGACCTTGAGGCCAGTAATAGACTATATATATTATGATGAAAGAGAGCAGAGTGAAGTATCTGAGTGTGACTGGTATGTGGGTAAACTGGTAATAGGAATAGAAGGAGAGAGGAGAAATAGCCAATAAATCTGTGGAGAAATAGCCAGTAATAGAACCTAGACTCTAATATGGAAATTCCAAAGGAATAATGAATTAATTCCTTGAGCAGTTAGCCAACATACTTTTCACTTTTGAGCTGTAGGCACTAGCACAGTGTTGTACTTACACATTAATCTGTCATATAGAGTTTTAGAGAAATGTTATCTTACAACTTCCATTGTAGGGGAATATCTTCTTTTATCTCCCACACACTCCCTGTCTCACACATTCATACCCAGGGAAAGTTTGAGAACATACTGTGTGTTTGTTGCTTTTAGTCATCTTTCATATAGTCTATCATATATTCTTCACACAGTTTGCAATTCAGTATAATCCCCCCCATTTGACATGGATATTGAAGCTCAGAAAAGATAATAACTTGCCTCACATCACACAGTAAGGATCAAACTAATATCCATATGTTAGTTTGGAGTCAACATACCTCTATGACTCTAAAGTTTACAATTTTTTCAAATGCCATCTCTTTCCTTGATACGATCATTTTTTGTTTCTGTTCCTCTGGTCCAGCAGCTTGATTGGTTAGCCAGATTTGGTTGATCCTGAAGTAATGGTAGTGGTGGTTGTGTGCCATGGAGTCGATTCCAACTCATAGCAACCCTGTATAGGATTTCCGAAGACTGTAAATCTTTACAGGAGCAGAAAACCTCATTCTTTCTCCCGCAGAACAGCTGGTAGTTTTGAACTGCTGACCTTGAGGTTAGCGGCCCACCTCATAACCGTTACTCTACCAGAGCTCCTTGAAGTAGTGGTTGGTGGTGGTGGTGTGCTGTGGAGTTATTTCTGACTTATAGCAACCCTGTTTAGGGTTTCTGAGGCTATTAATCTTTACGGGAGCAGAAAGCCTCATCTTTCTCCCGCAGAACCGCTGGTGGTTTTGAATTACTGACCTTCAGGTTAGTAGACCGACTTTTAACCACTACACTACCAGATCTCCTTCCTTGTAGTAGTAGTACTACTTATAAATGTAATCAGGTGATGATGTTCCAGTAAGCATGGTTCTCAACCATAAAGCTGCTCTGAGTTTTGTAGGTAGGTGTATTCTTCACTTGTAAACTCTACTATCAAATACCTTCCCACTCACTTCATTTAAGGACTTTATGACCCATGTCTGCTCTATGAACAAACATTAGCTTTTGAAGAAAGTAACCACTAACTTCTATATTAGAGATTTGTATGGTGTTATTTCTTTAACAAGTATCAGGGGACACTTGTACATATCTAGTGAACATATCTATTGCTGAAATTATGTTCATGAATTAACTTGATTCATCAGTGAGATTGTAAACTCTATAGAGCAGATACTTAACATTTTTTCATGACCTTTGAGACAATATTCTTGAGACCTCTAAAGTAATTCACATAGTTAAAGCTGTACAATTTAACTAAAGAAAGCATAAATATTGTTTACTTTTAGCTGGAAAAACTTCTGTAGTGTGACAGTGGAGGGTTTTTTTCATGTTTTATTGGAAACCTTGATAAAATTGGAAACCAGATTTTCATTTTAACTACTTTAAAACACAACAACCGCAACAACTTTCTAAATATGAGCCCTTCATGGTAAACAATCAGGAATTAGTGTTTGGTAATATCTGGCCTCTCCCTAAGTGGTAGAAGTGATTAACTTGTGTAGCTGCTAACCAAAAGGTTGAAGGTTCAAGTTCACCCTGAGGTGTGTTGGAAGATAAGACTCATGATCTACTTCTGAAAAAAACAGCCATTGAAAACCCAATGGAGTTAATGTTTGTGTACTAATTCCTAGTTCATTATATAGTGCCTAAGGTCTTGGAGTCCTGGTGTGGCACTATGGGTTAATGCACCAGACTGCAAAGCCATTTGAACTGCAAAGTTGGTGGTTCAAGCTTACTAGCTGCTCCTCAGAAACCCTCTACAGGGTTGCTATGGGTTGGAACCGACTCGATGGCACTTAACAATAACAACAAGGTCTTGAAAGCTTGCAAGTGGCCATCCAAGATACACTAATTGGTCTATACTCACCTAGAGCAACAGAAGAAGGAAAGTTAGGAATATTGTTGTTATTAAGTGCTGTGGAATAAGTTCTGACCATAGTGATCTTGTATAGGACTTCACAAGGAGCAACTGGTGAGTTTGAATTGCTGACCTTGTAGTTAACAGTCCAGTGCTTATCCTATAGTGTCACACCAGGAAATTGTTGTTTTTATTAGGTACTGTCAAGTTGTTTCTGGCTTAGAGTAACTCTGTATAGGCTTTCCAAGGAGCATCTGGTGGGTTTGAACAACCAACTTTGCAGTTAGCAGTCCAGTGCTTATTCCACAGCACCACACCAGGAGTAGGAGGGGTAAATAGAATGTATGGGTAATTGCTTACAAGAACAATTGTACCCTCTGTCATGACACCAGAAGATCTAGATGGTTCCCACCTCTTGTTACTGAACATTTTGATTAAAGATTCTCTAGAAGACTCCTGATTAAAAGAGGAGAAAATGTAGAACAGAATGTCAAATTCTCATGTAATCCAGAGTTTCTAGAGCCTCTGAAGCTGGATGAACCTCTGAAACTACTGCCCTGAGATAATCTTTAAGCCTAAAACCAAAAATATCCCCTGAAAACTTCTTAAAACCAAACATTAATTTAGCTTACCTAGTAAAAATGTCTGCCTTGAGCACTCTACTCTTTTAATATCTATCGATGGGATGACATGGACAGCTACAACTCAAACAATTGGGGGCAGTGAGTTTATGTTAACAGAAGAACAACTTGGAAAAGGAGCATGAGAAGGGTTGTACAACTTGAAGAATGTAATCAGTGTCACTGAATTGTACATGTAGAAATAGTTGAATTGGTAAATGTTCTGTTGTATATAGTCTCAAAAACAACAACAGATATATAGCATATATAGAAGAGAAAACCCCATGTAGCACAGTTCTCTGATACACGTGGGTTTTCATGAATCACAATCAACTAGATAGCAACTGGTTGTTTTTTTTGTTTTTGGTTTGGGTATCTGGCCTGTTTCTGAAAATAGTGATTAGTTAAAACTATGATTGATTTATTGGTTGAAAGTAAAATAATGAACTCTTTTGTTTCAGGGAATGTTGTAAGCAACTTGGGGCATTCCTTCTTCAGTCAGAGTTTTCTTGGCAGTAAAGAACATGGTGGGTTCTTATATGTAACGTCTACCTACCAGTCGCTACAAGACCTCGTACTCCCAACTCCACCATACTTGTTTGGAATTCTCATCCAGAAATGGGAAACTCCTTGGGCTAAAGTGTTTCCCATCCGACTAATGTTGAGACTTGGAGCTGAATATCGACGTAAGTAGTGAAATACTTCCTTCTAAACCCTGTGACCAAGGCATGATAATTAAATAAGGCCTAAAATACTCAGAGCCCTCAGTTTGGTGATAAAACCCAGCAGAAGTAGGTCTTTTGAAATAGCTAAGTGTCTCTTCTCATTTTGGATATAGTGGGAAGGATTTGAAAACATCACATGAGGAAACTGGTAACTGTTACCTTGCAAGCTTATTATTTTAATAGTTCATTGATAAATGCATGATTATTTTCTGGAAAATAAATTTGAACTTAACAAATCACTCTATTTTGTGTAGTGGATATTTCAAAAAGTTCATGGGAAAATTCCATTATATTTTGATGCCATTTTTCTACTAACTTTTTGAGGCCCTTATGTGGTGAGCATTTTTTTTTTATAACTTAGATGGAGGTGGTTGTTGTTGTTAAGTGTCGTCAAGTCAGTTCCGACCCATAGGGACCCTGTATAGACTTTCCGAGGAGCAGCTGCTGAGCTTGAACCACTGACCTTTCAGTTCAAACTGACTTTGCAGTCCAGCACACTAACCCACAGCATGGCACCAGGACTCCAGATGGAGAGTAGTTAAGACATATTATGTTTTAACAGAACAGATACAGGAGGCAAGTTGTAGCTCTCTTGCTTAGGTAGGTAAGAAGAGCATCCTTGTCCATGGTTATAACACTGCCACTGGATTGTGATTTTATTTTTAAACACATTAAAGACTAAATGCAAGCTCTTATTATAAACTTTTTATCATCCTTGATTTCCTAATGTTGCTGTAATAGAAATACCACAGTTAGTGACTTTAAAGAACAGACATCTTTTTCACAGGCTAAAAGTTCAATTCAGGGTATATCAGCTCTAGGAAATGGTTCTGTTGGCTCTGGGGGAAAATCTTTGTCCTTCAGTTTCTGTATTCCTAGCTTACTTAAGGCTCCTTGGTGATTTTCACATATCTTTTATTTTCCCATTTGTATATAATCTGAATAATCTGCTCTTTTTGTAACTCAGATGTCATTAGGTTTAGAATACACCCTGCTTTCTTATAGCATCATTAACTTAACAAAAAGGGCTTAGGTTACCAACACATAGTTTTTGGGGTGCTGTTTAATCAATGACAATTTCTTTACCTAATTTAAAATTCTCTGGTCTAGGAATCAGAGCACTTGAATAAAATTCTCATCTCTGCTACTCACAAATTGTGTACCTTTGGGCAATCTATTCAACTTCTCTAAATCCTTAGTTTCTTTTGTTGACTGGAGATAATAATGCTTGTCTTTTATGTTGTTGTTACTAAGTACCTTCAAGTCGGTTCCGACTCTTAGCAACCCTATGTAGAGTTGCCAAGGAGCCACTGGTGCATTTGAACTGTTGACCTTGTGGTTCAAATCTACCTTGTGTTCAAGTGCTTATCCTACAGTGCCACACCAGGATTCATTTACTAAAAGGATCAAATGAGATAATAAATGAGAAACTATTTAGTAAACCATGAAGCATTTTTTTGTTCTCAGTAAGTCAGTTTCATTCTTTCACTCATTTGTTCATTCATTTAATAAAGACTTACAATAGCAACAACATCAAAAGGCATACTCTGGACATCAAAAGACATAATCTGGTACAATTTGTAGGAGGTTCATTATTAGCTACCATGCTAAATATTTTTGAGCTCTAAATTTCATATTCTATAATGAGCCATTGGAGTTCTGGTGTGGTGCTGTGGGTTAGTGCACCAGACTGCAAAGCCGTTTGAACTGCAAGGTTGGCAGTTCAAACTTACCAGCCACTCTTCGGAAGCTCTATGTAGGGTTGCTGTGGGTTAGAACCGACTCAGTGGCACTTAACAACAACAACAATGATCCATTACAAGTACAGTTTGAAAATGAAATCAACCATTATATCCTTTTTACCAAAACTTTAAGTTGCGAATAGTCAGAAACATCACACTAGAAGGCTTGTAAGTCCGTCTTCTGCCTATAACTGATTAGAATACCTAAAATGGGGCTACAGCGTACCCAGTGAACGAGGCTTCCTGCGGAGCCTTTGTAATACATAAAACTATAGGTAGAAACCAGAACCACATCCAGATATCCAGAGATGAGAAATCTCCACTTGAAAGGA
>NW_006408544.1:17001498-17005154 GCF_000296735.1 Chrysochloris asiatica
TTTCCATAGTTTATCCATGCCCATTGTTCAGTGTCAGATTTCGGAAGCCATTATTTGGAGAGACGGGGCATACCATCATGAATCTTCTTGCTGTAAGTTGGAAAATTACCTTTTTCTTTACTAGGGTTTATATGGTAGAAGGAAGACAAGGATCTTATTATTTTGTTGTTAATAGCCATGCCTCTGATATTTAAGCAGGTAAAGGTTTATACTGGAGGAGAAGTTCAGAACATAACTGTATATTTGGGAAAGTATATGGAGCTCTGTGGTGAAATAGTTCATGATTCCAGCCCTAATCACATACTTGTTACATAAGTGACCTTGCCAGGATTAGTTTGAGAACTGGAGGTAATATAATTAAAACACCTGCATTTTTCTTGTTTTTGTTTTAAACCTGACATCCTAGAGATATCTCTATGTCTATTGTTGTTGTTGTCAGGTGCCATTGAGTTGGAACCAACTCATAGCGACCCCATGCACAGCAGAACGAAACAATGTCCAATCCTGGGCCAACCTCACTACCGCTGCCACACTTGAGTCCATCAATGATGCCACCTGGCCAATCCATCTCGTTAGGGGGCTTCCTCTTTTTCTCTGACCCTCCACCTTACCCAGCCTGACATCCTTCTCCAGCCACTGTTTCCTCCGGACAATATGTCCAAAGTATGAGAGGCGAAGCTTAGCCATCCTGGCCTCCAAGGAGCACTCTGGCTATACTTCTTCCAAAACAGATCTATTGGTTCTTTTGGCAGTCCATGGCACTTTCAGTATTCTCCTCCAACACCACAACTCAAAGGCATCAATTCTTCTACGATCTTCCTTATTCACTATCCAGCTTTCGCATCCATATGAGGCTATTGAAAACACCATGGCCTGGGTCAGGCGCACCTTAGTCCTCAAGCTGACATCTCTGCTCTTCAATACTTTAAAAAGTTCCTGTGTAGCAGATTTGCCCAATGCAATACGTCATCTGATCTCTTGACTGCTGCTTCCACGAGTGTTGATAGTTGATCCAAGAAGAGTGAAGTCCTTGACAACTTCAGTCTTTTCTCCATTGATAAGAATGTTGTCCATTGGTCCAGTGGTGAGGATTTTTGTTTTCTTGACGTTGAGATGTAATCCATATCGAAGGCTGTGCTCTTTGATCTTCTTAAGTAAATGTTTCAAGTCCTCTTCACTTTCAGCAAGCAAGGTTGTATCATCTGCATATCGCAGGTTGTTAATGAGTCTTCCTCCAATCCTGATGCCACGTTTTTCTTCATAGAACCCAGCTTCTCGTATTATTTGCTCAGCATACAGGTTGAATAAGTATAGTGAAAGAACACAACCTTGTCTCACACCTTTTCCAATGTTAAAACATTCAGTGTTCCTAAGAGAGCTTTGTTACTTCAAGGAGCTGTTCGAACTCCCATACTCTGTTCGAACAACTGCTTCTTGGTCCAGGTACAGATTCCTCAGAAGTACAATTAAGTGTTCTGGAATACTCATACTTCTCAATGTTGTCCATAGCTTGTCATGATCCACACAATCGAAAGCCTTTGTGTAGTTAATAAAGCACAGGTAAACATCCTTCTGGTATTCTCTGCTTTCAGCCAAGATCCATCGGACATCAGCAATGATATCTCTCGTTCCACGGCCTCTTCTGAATCCAGCTTGAACCTCTGGAAGTTCTCTGTCAATGTATGATTGTAGCCGTTTCTGTATTACCTTTAGCAAAACTTTACTCGCTTGAGATATCAAAGAGATTGTCCAATGATTTCCACATTCTGTTGGGTCACCTCTCTTTGGAATGGGCATAAATATTGATGTCTTCCAATCAGTTGGCCAGATAGTTGTCTTCCAAATTTCTTGGCAGAGATGAGTGAGTGCCTCTTGTGCTGCTTCACTTTCTTGAAAGATTTCAATTTTTATTCCATCAATTCCTGGTATCTTGTTCTTTGCCACTTCTTTCTATGCACTTTGGATTTCCTCTCTGAGTATCATTGGCTCTTGTTCATATGGTATCTCTTGAAATGGTTGAACATTAACCATTTCCTTTTGGTACAAAGACTCTGTGTATTCCTTCCATCTTTTCTTGATGCATTCTGCATCATTCAATAATTTGCCCAGTGAATCTTTCAATAACGAAAGTCGAGGCTTGAATTTTTTCTTCAGTTCCCCCAGCTTGAGAAATGCTGACCGTGTTCTTCCCTTTTGGTTTTCTAACTGTAAATCTTTGCATATTTTATTATAGTATTTGGCTTTATCTTCTCGAGCTGATCTTTGAAATTTTCTGTTCAGCTCTTGCATCTCTTCAATTTTTCAGTCTATGTCTATAGAGCTTACTTGTACAGGCAGAGATTGGTCAGAGGCTGTGCTCAAATACCTTGAGCCTATATGGCTTCGACTTCTGCTGATGGTTCTGTATATGGGCTAGGATTCAAATTTCATGCTTTTCCTTCCTACTGGGCTCTCTCACATCTCCTCTGCAGGTATAGGCTTTGACTTCATTGTTCAGAGCAAGTGGTTGGCTTGGGCCCATTAAAGACTGCAATCCATACACACAAGCCAAGGTTGATCATGGATATTTGGAGAGTGTATGAAGCTTTCTATGGCTGCCTTATCTCACAGAACTCTTTATTAAATATCTGACTAGTCTGCTTATTTATTGCTTGCCCCTAAACTGGCCAGCAGCTTCAGACTACAATTGCTGCTGCCAAAGTCAGACCTAGGGAGCTCCTTGAAGTAACAAAGCTCTCTTAGTTGAACTAGCTGGGGAAACAGTTATGAGCATCCCCTAGCAAGAACATCACAGATTGAACTCTGCTATTCTGATCTGAAATTCAAAAATTACATAAATGAACTCTTCTTGGTGTATTATATGCCTTTGGTATAATTCCAGAAACCGTTTTTCCCAGTGTTTTATTTGCTTTGGGGGAGTGGATTTACTGATTGGCTTACTCCATCATGTCAGAAGTTGTAAGACCAGTTATCTTTTAAAGCTATTCAAAGAAAAAGAATAAAATCATGTGGATTTACCTATGTGGTTATTTCTGGTGCTCTTCATTTCTTGGTGTGTATACCCATATTTTTATCTTGTGTCATGTTCCTTCTGCTTGTAGAATTTTCTGTAACTTTTTGAGTATGGGTCCTCTGGTGATGGATTCTTCCAGCTTTTGTATTTCTATCTTTATTTTAACTTTATATTTCAAAGATACTTTACTGGGAAGCCAATTCTAGATTGACAGTTTTCTTGAGTATTTTAAAGATGGTTCTCCACTGTCTCTGGCTTGCATTGTTACCGATAGAAAATATGTTTTTATTTTTATCTTTGTTCTGCACTTAATGTTTCTTTTTATCTTTGACTAAATTTCTTTCTTTCTTTATCATTGCTTTTGAGCAAGATGCCTTGGTATAGTTTTCTTTGTGTCTTGTGCTTGGGAGTTGTTAAGCTTCTTTGAGGTTTGGGTTTATAATTTTCATCAAATATTTTTTTCTGTCTACTCCCTTCCTCTCCTTTAGAGACTCCAATTATATGAAATTGCTCACTAATGTGCTATTTATTTATTTTCCAGTATTTTTTCTTTTTGTGATTTTGAGTAACTTTTATTGCTGTGTCTTCAAGTTCACTAATCTTTTCTTCTGCAATGTATTTGTTGTTGTTGTTAAGTGCTGTC
>NW_006408544.1:17006349-17008019 GCF_000296735.1 Chrysochloris asiatica
TTTATACACAGTTCCATCCAATAATTTACCAGTATTTATACATTTTCTCCTTTTTTTTAATTTTACATTTTCTTCTCTTGCCTTCTAGGGCACTATTCCTTCTTGGTTCTTCTCTTGCAGTGATTGTCACTTCTCATATTCTGCAGCTCAGTAAATGGCAGTTCTCTTCTCTTAGTATCCCAGGCCATAAAATTTAGAACCATCTTTGACTCTTGTCTTTCATTCACATTCTATATCCAATCCAGTGACAAATACTGTGTGTTCTACCTTCAGAATATATCTAAAATTTGACAGTTTCTGATTACCTTTTACACTGCTGACATATTGATCTAAGTTATCACTACTTCTTACTTGCATTATTTCTTTTGTGTCTGTATGATCTTCCTGCTTTCACCCTCACTCCCTAAAAGTTTATTTATTAAGAGAAGTTAGATCTGTTGAAACAGGCCAAACCCTCTTCAGAATTAAGTCAGAGGTCTTCCTGTGCTTATAAGACCTATGAAATCTAACCCAGTGTTATCACTTACTCTACCACTCTTGCTCATTTTGCTTCAGCCACTCTGAATACAACCTTTCTGCATGTTTCCCTTTACAAATATTCATTGAGTGGCTATGATGTTACAGGCTTTGCGATACAGCAAGAATGAAACAATAAGAGTTCCTGCCATCTTGGAGTTTACCTTAAAGGGGGAGACAGAAAGAAAACTAAATATAAAAAATATTAAGTGTTCATTAGTGCCACAGAGAAAAATAAAGAAGCATAGACATTCAAATATTTGTTTAATAGTGGTTTAGTCTTTCTTATAGAGTTTACAGTCTAATTAGAAAACTAGATTACATACAATTGGGTTTTCACTGTATATTTTCTCATTACTTCAATAAACAGAATTTTTCAATATTGACATCTTTTCTATTTGTGTTAATTTTATTACTACAAATAAAATTCTGCCGTTGATGGTTATCTTTATCTGCTTCCATCTGCTTTTACTCAGGATTTCAGAAATTACCAATACACATTACCAGTAGTTCAAGGTTTGGTGGTTGATATGGAAGTTCGGAAAACCAGCATCAAAATTCCCAGCAACAGATACAATGAGGTAAGATATATCATGAAGGTAATTTTTAAAATTCTTGAGCATCTATATAAAGATGAAAAATATATGATTACATATAAATTTTAATTTTAGTTAATTGACAGTGAAATCAATTCATAATATTGTATGGCTTGGTTCAATGCTGGGAAATTTCATTTCAGAAAGAAAAGATGCTGAATTTTTACTGTATTCATTCATTGGTTGTAGCATTGCCTGTACTTTTGATGCTCTAATAATTATTGGTGGATTTGCCTTTTGAATAGGCATAAAATTGGCTTTATTGTTAAGTGTTGTCATGTCAGTTCCAGTTCATAGCAACCTGGTAGATTTTTTAAGTGATTATTTCCTTTTATTGTCTTTATTGTTTAAACACAGCTTTCAGTTTGCTGTAAGTCATGAAATGGTTTTTAAGTAAGATTCCAAAAGCAAATGACTGCATCTGATTTAAGCTATAATTTGTGACTAAAATGACACAGACACTTTAATGGAATTGTGTAAACAATGCTTCTTGCTTATTTGACAGGTGAAATCTTTCTTGGATTCAAAACAATCTTAAAATCTGTTTTAAATTGTCTC
>NW_006408544.1:17009192-17019036 GCF_000296735.1 Chrysochloris asiatica
TCAGCAAGTCTTTATTTTTATACTTAAAATTACACAGTACATAATGGTTTGATACTTTGATTTTTCCTTGAATTATTACACAGTTTTTTTCATAACATTCCTTCACCCTGTGATTAGACAACCTTAACAAAAGTATTTCTGTGATGTCCTAACTGACCTTTCCATATCCTGTTCATTTTTCAACCATTAAACATTTTCCTTTTGACATCACCTCCTCTCACATTAAGTGAAAAATTGCTTCTTCTTATTCCCACTAAAAGATCAAATTAAACCTTACACAAATCATTTCCACTTATCAGACCCCTGATTGCATCTTCTTAGTAATATGTTTCTATTAATCATCAATGCTTACACTACTTTATTGTTTCTACTAGGTGATTATCAATCTTCTATCCTACATATTACACTGCTATTTTCATAGTAAAAATATTACTAACATCTACTTAATTATTTTGTTTTTCTAAAATATTCATTAAATTGCTTAACCGCAATGTTCCTATGTTTCTTTCTTTTGAAGCTGTGAGGCATAAGGCCCAACCTGTCTAATTGCTGCAGGGAATGTAGATTATTAAGTTTAGATCACCTTTCACTTATGTTCACTATTCTCTGCCTATTTACGTAGGTGCCTGTATGTAATAGTGGGGGTTTGTGGATTCTGGCTGGTAATTGATTGTGGCGAGGTCTATACGGGTCGGTCAGCTTTACTTTAGTTTGTTATCTGCTTTTGTGATCTCATAAATGCAGGTACTTTGTACTTAGGTTTTCTGTGAACGGGAGTGGCTCATACAATTCCCTTTGAATTCAACCCACCCAAGCTGAAACAATCGTTGCCAGACAGGCTTTTTCCTAAGGTCTACAAAGCTCATAGCAAAAGCTGTGAATATGGCAATATTATATATTTTTACAAGTGAATTCAAAGTTATTTTAGAGAGAAGATAGAAAGCAACTTCTGAGAATTATCTGCCTTGCTTGATATCTCTCCTTCTGCTGGGACCGTGTCAAACAGCAGAAGCGAAGCCGCTCTCCACACTTCGTTTTCAGCAAGCAGGGTGGTATCATCTGCATGTCGAGGATTGTTAATGAGTCTTCCTCCAATCCTGATGCCACATTTTTCTTTTTATACTCCAGCTTCTCGGATTATTTGTTCAGAGTACAGATTGAATAAGTATGGTAAAAGAATACAGCCCTTTCCTAATTTTAAACTATTCGGTGTTCTCTAGTTCTGTTCGAACAGGTTCCTTCCTCATAAACACAATTAAGTGTTCCAGAATACTCACACTTCACAATGTTGTCCATAGTTTGTCATGATCCACATGATTGAAAGCCTTTGTATAGTCAATAAAGCACAAGTAAACATCTTTCTGGTATTTTCTGCTTTCAGCCAACATCCACCTGACATCAGTAATGATATCACTTGTTCCATATCCTCTTCCTATCTGGCTTGAACTTCTGGAAGTTCTCTGTGAATGTATGCTTGCAGCCATTTTTTAATTATAAAAAATTTTACTTGCATGTGATATTAATGATATTGTCAATGATTTCTGCATTCCATTGGGTCACATCTCTCTGAAATAGATGCAAATATGGATCTCTCCCAGTCTGTTGGCCAGATAGTTGTCTTTAAAATTTCTTGGCATAGATGAGTGATAGCTGCATTAGTTTATTGAAAGATACCAGTTTGTATACCATCAATTCATGGTGCCATGTTCTTTGCCAATGCCTTCAATGCACCTTGGATTTCTTCCATCAGTATCATTGGCTCTTGATCATATGTTACCTCGTGAAATGGCTGAACGTCAACCATTTCTTTTTGGTACAGTGACTCTGCGTATTCCTTCCATCTTCTTTTGATGCTTTCTGCATCATTCAATATTTTGCCCGTATAAGTCTTCAATATTTCAGGTTGAAATTTGAATTTTTTTCTCTAGTTCCCTTAGTTTGAGAAGTGCTGAGCGTGTTCTTCCCTTTTGGTTTTCTAACTACAGGTCTTTGCATATTGTGTTTTAATATTTGACTTTGTCTTCTTGAGCTGACCTTTGAAATTTTCTGTTCAGCTCTTGTAACTCCTCATTTCTTCCATTTGCTTTAGCATCTCTACAATGGAGAGCAAGTTTCAAAGTTTTTTCTGACATCCACTTTGGTCTTTGCTTTAACATCTCTACAATGGAGAGCAAGTTTCAAAGTTTTTTCTGACATCCACTTTGGTCTTTTCTTTATTTCTTGTCGTCTTAATGACCTTTTTTTTTCTTCTTGTATGATGTTCTTGATGTCATCCCCAACTCTTCTGGTCTTCAGTCTTTAGTGTCTAACGCATCAAATCTTGTTCTGCAGATGATCTCTAAATTTAGGTGGGATGTATTCATGGTCATATTTTGGCATGGACTTGTGTTCATTTTCTTCAGCTTCAGCCTGAATTTGCATATGAGCAATTGGTATCTATTCCACAGTCTGCCCCTGGCATTGTTTTGGCTGATGATATGGAGCTTTTCCACCCTCTCTTTTCACAGATGTAATCAGTTTGATTTCTGTGCATTCCATCTGATGAGGTGCATGTGTATAGTTGTCTTTTATGTTGCTTAAAAAGAGTATTTGCGATGAAGAAGTCATTGGTCTTGCAAAATTCTGTCATGTGATCTCCAGCATCATTTCTATCAACAAGGCCATATTTTCAACTACTGATCCTTTCTCTTTGTATCCTTTGCATTCCAATCACCAGTAATTATCAACATATCATGATTGCAGGTTTGATCAATTTCAGACAGGAGAAGTTGGTAGAATTCTTCAGTTTCATCCTCACTGGCTTTAGTGATTGGTGGGTAAATTTGAATAATAGTGGTACTAACTGGTCTTCCTTATAGGCGTATGGATATTATCCTATCACAGACAGTGTTGTACTTCAAGACAGATCTTGATATGTTCTTTTTGATGATGAATGCATCACCATTCTATTCAATTTTTCATTCCCGACGTAGTAAACCATGTGATTATCAGATTCAAAATGATCAATACCAATCCATGTCAGCTCACTAATACCTAGGACATTAATGTTTATTCATTTCATTTTTGACAATTTCCAATTTTTCTAGATTCATGTTCTAATTATTAATGGATATTTATAGCTGTTTATCTTCATTTTTAAGTTGTGCCTCATCAGTAAATGACGGTTCTGAAGGCTTTATACTATTTGCATAACCATGGTCAAGTCTACTTTTAGGAGACAGCTCTTTCCCATTCGTATTTTGAGTGGCTTCCAACTTGAGGGGCTCATATTCAGGCACTATATCTGACAATATTCTAGTGCTGACAGTGTTCCAGTGCTGTTCATAAGTTCCTAGTCTGTCTTTATCTGGAAGACCATAGGGTGACCTTGCTAGTATTTAAAATACCCATGGCATAGCTTCCAGAATTTTAGCAATACACAAGCAACTGCAGTTTGACAAACTGACAAAAGAGTGATGGTTAATATAAAAGTGGCTATAATTTATTGTTTTATTGGACAAGGTGGTAACTCCTTGAACATTCCTCTCACTATTTCTTAGTGTAAAATAATTGCTTTCTTCTCTCTTCATCCAGTTATCTATTCTCTGACTCATTCATTTATTCATGTAATAAGCTTTTTGTACTGGTTAAGCACTTAGAATCTCATAAATGTCTTGCTGAAATCCTGAACTCAGGGCTCAACATTATTATGAGAATAACCTAAGTGAAGAAAATCCTTACCCATGACTTTCTGTATGATGTTTTTTCCAGAACATTGGAAAATAGTAGCTAGAATATATGCTTAATTTTTTCTGGGGAGGGAGGGAAATCAGTGTTCAGGTGATAGATAAGTGAGTAATAAACTATATCTCACTGACTTAGAACACTCTTACTTCCTAAACATGTCCTGACGTTTTCCATACCTCATGTAGTCTGTTTCTGTGTGGGATGCCTTTTCCATGTGCCTCTTATTCATCCATAAAAAGTCAAATCAAGTCTACCTAACCCTAGAAAACTTCCACAACATCCTACCTTCGATTATGTATTCTCTTAGCACAATTTCAAATGCAGAATTTTTACAGGGATTGAATGAAATGAAG
Source organism: Chrysochloris asiatica (assembly GCF_000296735.1). NCBI lineage: Eukaryota > Metazoa > Chordata > Mammalia > Afrosoricida > Chrysochloridae > Chrysochloris > Chrysochloris asiatica. The sequence goes on from NW_006408544.1 coordinate 17,013,272, forward strand.
TATTGGTGTCTCTCACATAATTGGTACATTGTAGATGCTAGTTTACAGCCCCTTTCTCAGAGCACCGCATTAAGAATTACAGGGCAACTGAGTAAACCTACATGAAGAATTCCAGAATGGTTAAGACCCTGGAAATCATTTATAAGAGAAAATATTAAAGTTAACCATGGGTATGTAATTTGATGAAGAGAAGACTAAAAAGTAAGGGTGCAACACTTACAGAGAAGTCTAGTTAGACTCTATTATATATTCACATTCATAAGGTTATATGATTATAGGTCATATTTGACCCTGGAGTGCTCATAAGAATATATAGGATGTGAACTGTATATTGCTAGCAGTACAGTGCCAGTTAATTTGCTTTCTTCCTCAGTCTTTGGAGCAGTCCATGCAGCAGTTCACCTGGCCAACTGACAGTCATATTTTTGGAACCCCCACCTCCCAGATGATGACTCAGTTGCAAAGAGATAAAAGTCACATCAGAAAAGTGCAGAAACTATCCTGGGTTGGTGTTGTTGTATGCTGTGGAGTCGGTTCTGACCCATAGCGACCCTGCACAGGGTTTCCAAAGCTGTAAATCTTTACGGGAGCAGAAGGCCTCATCTTTCTTCCGTGGAACAGCTGGTAGTTTCAAACTGCTGTCGCTGAGGTTAGCAGTCCGATTCGTAACCACTACACTACCAGAGTTCCTTATCCTGGGTTAGGAGCCTAGTTTTCAACAGAAACCAGTGTCTGTTATAACAGCTTCACGGGCATCAATTCCAGAATGTGTGTAGAAGACATGCCCAGTTACAAGAGTAACTGCATTTCAGGAAGCCCAGATTTATGTCTATTAGGCATTTATAGTTCTCACAGTTCAAATGCAGTTTACTGACTTTTGCATCTAGCAGTGATGGACTAGGGATCAGTTGCTTTAGCAACTAAATAAGAAGACATATGTATTTTTTTAAATGGACAATGTGGCAGTGTAGGATCCCTAAGAGAAAATGAGGACTATGATTGTTCCTACCCTGTTGCCTTGGAACGAGAGGAGGAACCAACACCCAGCAAGGTAAAATTAGCAATGTGGCATTGAATAATTTATGCTCAGAGATCTGCGTTGAGACAGAGTTGAGAATACAGGAAAGCCATGATGCATGACTAGCTGAATTAGTCAAGAATTTCATTACTTGGGTCAACAGTCAATTCCTATGGAAGCAGCAGTCAAGGAATTAAATTTAAACTATGTAGATATTTTTGTGTCTCTGTGAAGTGTTAAAAAATAAAAATGTCACTTTGATGCTTAAGGTCTGCCTGACCCATGCCAGGTCTTTTCTGACACCTCATGAATATGAAAACTGGACTGTGGAAAATAAGTCACAAGAATTGGTGCATTTTAATTGTATTGTGAAGAATATTGAATATACCATGGACTGCCAGTCTTAGAAGAAGAAATGTAACTAGAATGCTCCTTAGAAGAATGGAGGATGATACTTCATCTTGCTTACTTAGAACACGGCATCAGGAAAGACCAATTGCTAGAGAAGGATATAATGTTTGGTAAAGTAGAGGACTGACAAAAATACGGAAAACCTTCAATGGGATAGATTGACACAATAACTTCAACAGTGGGTGCAAACACATAAAAGATTATGGAGATGGCACAAGTCTGAGCAACATTTCATTCTGTTATACATAAGGTTACCATGAGTCAAGAGTCAAGTGTGATAACTAGAATTTTCAGGGTAAATACGAAAAGAAGAACGTGCTAAAGATCCACAGGTGGGTCCCATTAAGTCTTGAGCTGATTATTAATCAGTGTATGTGTGTGAGTAAAGTACTGGAAAGGTAGAACAGTTTCCACACACAGCAAGGAATAGTTTGTTTTCTTACCAGCCAGAATAAAAAGAAGTAATATAGAAACCAAATTATCCCTAGTGGTTCAAATTATCAATAGATTCAGATTGCTCAGGTCCCACTGAAGTTTAAAAGAGCCCCTCAGGATTCAACTGTCCCCAATTAACTTTAATCTAGTCCTTGAATAAATTGAAGATTATTTAAAGGAACACACAAACACCCAACACCCAGCAAGATCAAATTAACAATGTAGCATTGAATAAAAAATGACAAGACATAGAGATGGGAGGAAGGGGGAAAGAGGAGCCGGTAGTTATTGCTTATAGTGCACTGAGTTTCAATTTACTGTAATTGAAAAATGCTTTAGTGTTACACAGTCAATTAACAAAATTACATCACAAGTTGTATACCTTTAATTGAACTTAGAAAAATTGTGTGATAGATATATTTACAACAACAACAAAAAAGAGCAGTTTTTTCGGTTTGGAGGTTTAGGGTCATGGTTTCATGGCGTATCCCAGTTAATGGTCTAATGCAATATAGAGTGCTTCTGTTCTATTTTATAGTTTGTTGCATAGTACCTGGGGATTTAAAATTTGCAGGTATAGCACTTGGCCTCTAATTACCTGGAGCAACAGAGGAAGAAGGAGAGTTGGGAATAGGAGCAAGAAATAGGATATGAGGTTAATCACCTTCAGGAATAACTGCTCTCTTTTCCATGAGACCAGAACTGGATAGTGCTTGACTACCATTACTAACATTTTAATAAAAGATTCTATAGAAGAATCCTGATCTAAAGGAGAAAATGCAGAACATAGTTGTAAAATCTCATGGGATCCAGGTTTTCTGGAGCGTTGGAGGCTGGATGGACCCCTGAAATTACTACCCTGATACGATATTTAAACCTTAAGCCAAAAATATCTCCTGTAAGTCTTCTTTAAATAAAGCAGTAGTTTAGCTTAACTAAAAGGAAAGTTTGTCTTAAGCTTTGTACTCTTTTAAGATCTACTTGTTGTGTGCTTCCAAGTTGGTTCTGACTCATAACCACCCTGTATAGTGTTTCCAAAAGAGCTCTGGTAGCATACGAATCGGGTTGCTAACCTCAGGGTCATCAGTTCGAAACTACCAGCTGTTCCACAGGAGAAAGATGAGGTTTTCTGCTCCCGTAAAGATTTACAGCCTTGGAAACCCTGTACAGGGTCGCTATGAGTCGGAATCGACTCCACGGCACATAACAACAACAACAACATAGTGTTTCCAAGGCTTTAAATCTTTGAGTCTCATCTTTCTGTTGAGTGGCTAGTATTTTTGAACTACTGACCTTGCAGTCAGTAGCCCAAGTCTAACCCAATACACTACCAGGATCTACCTATATGGGATCAAATAGACAACAGCATCTCAAAAGATTGGATAGGACTCTTAGGGAGCAGGGAGTTTATGTTAATGGAGGAGAGAAATCTTAGAAAAGGAGAGTGTAATCAACAACTCAAAAAATATAATCAGTGTCACTAAATTGTATGTAGAAATTGTTGAACTGATATATATTCCACTGTGTATATTCTCAACAATAACAATAATAAAAGTGAAGTAGGAGTAGGGAAGTTTGTACTGGTTGTGGTACAGTGCAAGAATTTGAGAAATGGCATCTTTTTACAATCCTTCTTCTTGTGTACTTTAGGCTGACCAGGCTGAATGACTTCTTGAGATGGTCTCTCCCTATAAAATTCTAGAATAGGAGTTCTAGTTTATTAGAATTCAAAGCTACACATATTCTCTAGAGAAGTATGAAGTTACAGAACTTAATTTGAAGATTTCATTGTAGAACAGATGGCTCCATAATCTGTTTGAGAAATGTTTAATTTTTTTTGGCTTTCAAGGAATAGATTTCTTTTCTCCTAGAGGAGACAGGGCTGACAATCCTTTCTCAAAGGAATAAAAGAAGTTGGTGAGTAGTGCAGAAGAGGAAGACGCTGTTCCATTAAATATTGTATAGCTATTCTAACTTTTCAGAGAAGACTATATAACCATGTATATAAACCCAAAGGAGTCCTGGTGTGGAACTATACTATAATTATTGGACTAAGTACAAGGTTTGAAGGTTCAGATCCACCTGCCAGTTCCCAGAATCCCTGAACAGGGTCACTATGTGTTGAAACAGACTCAACAGCACTTAACAACAACAATATAAACTCAAAAACAGCTCTATAGTAGACCTCTATAAACCTCTATAACACTGTCAGCACCAGAATACTAAATACTGAAACATGATGAAAGCACCAGAATATTGTCAGATATAGTGCCGGAAGATGAGCCCCTCAGGGTGGGAAGGCACTCAAAATACAAATGGGGAAGAGCTCCTCCAAGTAAAATTGACTGTAATGACGCAAATGGAATAAAACCTTTGGGACCTTCATTTGCTTGTTGGGGCTCAACTCAAATTGAAGAGAAACAGATGTAAACATCCAGTAAAAATTGGAACATAAAATGTAGAAGTATGAATCGAGAAAAATTGGAAATATGAAAAAGAATGCATAAACGTCTATATCCTACGCATTAGTGAGCTGAATGGACTGGTATCGGCCATTTTGAATCCAACAATCACATGGTTTACTATGCCAGGAATGACAAATTGAAGAGAAATGGTGGCACATTCATCATCAAAAAGAACATATCAAGATCTGTCTTGATGTACAACACTGTCTGTGATAGAATACGATCCATATGCCTGTAAGGAAGACCAGCTAATACCACTGGTATTCAAATTTACACAGCAACCACTAAAGCCAGTGATGATGAAATTGAAGAATTCTTTCAACTTCTTCATTGTGAAAATTGATCAAATGTACAATTAAGATATATTGATAACTACTGGCGATTAGAATACAAAGGTGGGAAACCCAGAGGAAGGATCAGTCGTCGGAAGATATAACCTTGGTGATAGAAAAGATGCTGGAGATCTCATGATAGAATTTTTCAGAACCAATGACTTCATTGCAAATACCATTTTTAAACAACATAAAAGATGACTATACACATGACTATACTCAATACAAATTGAGTGCAGCTGTGAAAGAAATGGTGGAAAAGCTCCATATCGTCAGCCAAAACAAGAACAGGGGCACACTGTGGAATAGGTCATCAGTTGCTCATATGTAAGTTCAGGATAAAGCTGAAGAAAATTAAAACAAGTCCATGTGAGCCAAAATACGACCTTGAATATATCCCTCCTGAATTTAGAGGTCATCTGAAGAACAGATTTTGGTGCATTAGAAATTAAAGATTGGAGACCAGAAGAGTTGTGGGATAGCATCAAGAACATCATACAGGAAGAAAGCAAAAGGTCATTAAGAAAGAAAAGACCAAATGGATGTCACAAGAGACTCTGAAACTTGTTCTCCAATATAGAGATGCTAAAGCAATTGTAAGAAATAAGGAGGTAGAGAACAAACAAGATGGCAGATCAAGTGGAAGTACAGTAACGAGCTCCATCAGCAACAACACAGAATACAGGACCAAGCAGTCTCAGGGGATGGTCCCAGAACTCTGAACCACATATAAAGGAATATTTAGAAGGTTGGAAGGCTTACAGCTAGGAGAATTTGTAACAGAAGCAAGAAATCCATTGCTTTCTAATTCAAGATGCTCAGCTGCTCCAGGAGCCACTATCTTCGGTGAGACCAAGCAGGGGAAGGATTGGAGCAGCCACGGATGCCTGACAAAACCACGGAAATAAAGGTGTGGGCATTCTTTTCTTTTGGTATCTGTTCATTGGTCCCTTGATGTTGGCACACCTCCATTCTGGTGACTATAGGGGTGCCTGAGCTGGTAGATACCCCAGCCCCACCCTTGGATGATTCTACTATGCATGTGCACAGATCTCCTGGAAATTTAAAGAGACAGTTTCCACTTAAAACCAAACGGCCACAGCC
>NW_006408544.1:17020070-17047545 GCF_000296735.1 Chrysochloris asiatica
AAACTGCCACCCAAGAATCCTCTACCCAGCAAAGCTGTCAATCAAAAGAATACACTGAAAGGAATACACAGAGTCACTGTACCAAAAAGAAATAGTCACTGTTCAAGAGATAGCATATATTAAGAGCCAATGGCACTGAAGGAAGAAGTCCAAGGTGCATTGAAGACATTGGCAAAGAACGAGGCACCAGACATTGATGGAGTACAAACTGAAATCCTTCAAGAAACTAGTACAGCAGTGGAGACATTTACTCATCTACGGCAAGTAACTTGGAAGATAGCTACCTGGGCAACAGACTGAAAGAAATCCATATTTGTGCCCATTCCAAAGAGAGGTGACCCAATGGAATTCAGAAATACTTAGACAATATCATTAATATTGCATGCAAGTGAAATTTTACTAAAGATAATACAAAAATGGCTGCAACCATTGACAGAAAACTTCTAGAGGTTCAAGCCACATTCAGAAGAGAATTTGGAACACGGGATATCATTGATGACATCATTTGGATCTTTTTTTTTTCATCATTTGGATCTTGACTGAAAGCAGAAAATACCAGAAAGATGTTACTTGTGCTTTATTGTCTATGCAAAGGCTTTTGATGTGTGGATCATGAGTATTCTGGAACACTTTTACTGTACGTATTCAATCTGTATGCTTAGCAAATAATCCCAGAAGCTGGATTATATGAAGAAAAACGTGGCATCCAGATTGGAGGAAGACATTAACAACCTGCCACATACAGATGATATAATTTTGCTTGCTGAAAGTGAAGAGGACTTAAAATACTTACTGATGAGGATCAAAGACCACAGCCTTCAGTATGAGTTGCATGTCAATATAAAGAAAACAAAAATCTCATTACTGGACCAATAAACAACTTCATATCAATGGAGAAAAGAATGAGGTTGTTAAAGACTTTGTTTTGCTTGGATCAGCCATCAACATTCATGGAGGCAGCTGTCAAGAAATCAAATGACGTATTGCATTAGGCAGATATGCTGCACAAGACTTCTTTAAAGTGTTGAAGAGTGAAGATGTCAGTTTGAGGACTAAGATGCGCCTGATTCAAGCCATGGAATTTTCAGTAGCCTCTTATGCATGTGAAAATTGGACAGTGAATAAGGAAGACTGTAGAAGAATTGATGCATTTGAGTTATGATGTTGGAGAAGAATATTAAAAGTACTATAGATCACCAAAAGAACAAGCCAGTCTGTGTTGGAAGAAGTACAGCTAGAATGCTGCTTGGAAGCCAGGATGGCCAGACTTCGTCTCTCATACTTTGGACATATTGACAGAAAGGACCAGTCCATGGGGAAGGATATCACATTTTGTAAAGTGAAGGGTCAGAGAAAAAGAGGAAGGACCCCCAAATGAAATGCATTAGCATATTGATGACAGAAATAGGCTCAGGCTTAGCAATGATTGTGAGGTTGGCACGGGACCGGACAGTGTCTTGTTCTGTGGTGCATAGGGTTGCTATGAGTCGATGCCAACTTGATGCCACCTAACAGAAACAGACTTCTACCAGTTACTATAGTGGTGAGCTGCTGACTTCTCATATCCAGAATACCTGCCCATTAACAGGAGTGAAGAATGTCTCCAGTAATCTGTGCATCTAGTGAAACCCTTAACTTTATATATCTCCCAGCCTTCACAACCTTGTTGACATTTGAGACCCTGAGCTCTAATCTCACTTACATTAAACACCACAAGAATCCCTGGACTCCTAGACATCCCAAGAATTAAAAAAAGAAGAAGAATCATGCATCATCTAACAACATTTACTCTCAGTCTAACTCTAAGAAGAAGACAAGCCCTCCAAATCAATCCCTGTTCACACAGTTTACTAATAATACATTAAGCAAATACTGAGTGCCTTCCATGACCTGTACTGAGCCTATCACATCATGCATTGTAGTTGTTCCTCAAGTCCTTACAGTTCCCCTCTGCTAATTTTCAGTTCAAATAAAAAAGTTAAACAAACTGGTTTTAAAACAACATTAGACTGCAGAGAAGACATTGAGTGCTATGGTGTTTTAATTCAGAGATGGATTAGATTGTTATAACTCCTCACTCACTCATCCCTCCAGTGCAGTCACCCCTAAAGCTATATTGTTTTAGCTGCCTGTTGTAATTCTCATGGCTGGTTAGACCCCAAGGATGGAAATCACTCAGAGATATGTAGTCATATAGCTCATACACTGCTTCACTTGATGTCTTAAAATGTCCCTTTTGAGATAATACACCTGTAGCATTTAGCTCAGTACCTGGTTCATGGTGGTGGTAGTTGTTGTTAGGTGCCATTGAGTCAGTTCTGGCTCAAAGCGACCCTGTGTAGGATTTCCAAGAAGTGGCTGGTGGGGCCTCCAACATCATACCCAGGACTCCAGCCCTTAGTTTGTGTCCCTTCCTTTTATCAGTATATTATTCTTGCTAATCTGTGAGCATTTAGCAAGGAAGTCTTAGTAGTTCATAAGAGATACCCAGTTTGTTGACTGATTTACTGCTTATTTTAAGGTTGTTTTAAGATTCAGTAGGCATGGTTGAGAAGAGAAGCATACAAGTTTTATTTAATCAATGCTTATTATGTGTCTGGTGCTGTTCTAAGTATTTTATTAATATTAACTTGTTTAATTCTCATAATTCTAAGAAATAGTTATTTTTATTGATCAGTCTTGCAGAGGAGGAAACTGGGACATAGAGAGGTCAGGTAGCTTGCCAGAGGGTACTTAGCTAGTTAGTATCAAAATAAGGATTGAAACACAGGAGTCTGGTCCCAGAGTCCTTGCTATTAATCACAGTCTGAATACAAAGAATGTACTTTGGCAGTTCAATAAAGGGGGTCAGGAGGAAGGAGAGCTGTCACATTGTTGTGTGATTAGGGGCTAAAGGAGGTTGCATGCAGGAATTGATATTTTTGCTAAGTCTTGATTTGGGCACCAGCTTTTTTCAGGTGGCTGGATATATAAGAAAAGGGTACCTAGATAATATCATGTACACAGACTCAAAGATAGAAAATATTAGAGCATCAGGAAGAAAAGCAAGACAGGGAAGCGGGTTTGGGGCTAGAGCTTGGGAAGCTTGTGATTTTGAGTGGATACCTGGGTGGAGTAGCTATAATTGGGTCAGCCGTGTGCTTTGGTAAATATGGAAACTGTGTGAAGCAAATTGTTGTTGTTAAGTGCCCTCGAGTCGGTTCCAACCCATAGCGACCCTGAACAGGGTTTCCGAGGCTGTAAATCTTTATGGAAGCAGATAGTCTCATCTTTCTCCCGCGGAACCGTTGGTAGTTTTGAATTGATGACCTTGCGGTTCGCAGCCCGATTCATAACCACTATAGGAAAGGAGCTATGGTAGCATAGTGGTTATGGATCAGGCTGCGAACCGCAAGGTCAGCAGTTCGAAACTACCAGCTGTTCCGCGGGAGAACGAAGAGGCTTTCTGCTCCCGTAAAGATGTACAGCCTCAGAAACCCTGTACAGGGTCGCTATGAGTCAGAATCGACTCCACGGCATATAACAACCACAATAGGAAAGCCACATAGAAGGCTTATTGTGTCCAGATAAAGGTAAACAGGTCTTGAACTACAGTGAAGGTGGAGTAGATGCAAGAGATACTGACAGAATTTGAGTTGATAGAGCAGAGAAATAGTACAGCTCAACTGGAGTGTTGAGTATTTATATCATCATATAATAAATTTACTGGTGTGGTGCTGTAGGATAAGCATTTGACCATTCAGTCAGTTTGAACAGCAAGGTCAGTGGTTCAAATTCACCAGCTGCTCTTTGGAAACGCTATACAGGGTCACTATGAGTCAGAACCAATTCAGTGGCACTTAACAACAACAATATCCTTTGAATATCTGGGAAACCCTCCTCTTGGTGTAAATGCAAATGTTTTAAACAGAGAAAGTAAATTCTATTCATCCATCATTTAAGGAATATGTAGTTTGTGTATCTCATTGGGTGTAAAATTGACATCCAGGGAAATGATTTCCTTAGAGGCCAGCTAATTTATTCAGAAAGTCGAAATTGAAAATGTTTCTTAGTCCTCTTAGTGTAGACAAAATTAGAAGCCACTTCAACCTAATGACTTGGAAGAAATGATGGCTATAATGCTCTTTAAAATTGCTGCATGTGATCATCTTAGTTCCTTACTTGTGATACAAATATAAATTGCAAATGAGAACCTAAATCAGTCTAATATTTGACTTTGCTACGCATGAATCTTCTAGCTGACTCATCCTGTTTACAGAAGACTTGCTTAAAAGAACCCTTTGGAAAACACTGAATCTGGATTACGTGAGGTTGATAAACTTCAGTGTTAGAGTGGTGGTGGTGGTGGTGGTGGTGGTGGTTATGTGCCATGGAGTCGGTTCCAACTCATAGCGATCCTGTACAGCATTTCTGAGGCTGTAAATCTTTAAGGGAGCAGAAAGCCTCATCTTTCTCCCGCGGAACAGCTTATTTTTGGGGTGCCTCTAGGAGTCCTGGTGTGGCGCTTGTGGGTTAATGAGCCAGACTGCAAAGCCATTTGAACTGCAAGGTCGGTGGTTCAAGCTCACCAGCTGCTCCTTGGAAACCCTATACAGGGTCTCGATGGGTCGGAACCGACTCGATGGTACTTAACAACAACAGTAATCGATTAAAATGTTCACTTCACAAGCATTATAAAGTACAGCTAGATGGGGATGCTGCCTTTAAAGTATATTTATGCAAGAATTTAAGAGGTAGCAAGATACTTGTTTGGTATTTCATACTTGGTACTCTATAATGAGGAGGACAAAGAGTAAAACAAAATCATTTTGGATCCAGTTTTCAGAGGATTTAAGTCATTTGAAAAGATTGGAACAGAAAGTTGGACAAATAGGGTAACATAAAGAGAAAAGTGGGAAATAAATTATCATATGTCTGTTTCGAAAATGTTGTTAAGTGCCACTGAGTTGGCTCTGACCTATAGCAACCCTGTATAGGGTTTCCGCAGAGCAACTGCTGAACCTGAACTGCTCACCTTGCTGTTCAAACCAACTCTGCAGACCAGTGCATTAACCCTCAGCACTACTCCAGGACTCAACAATAAGTCAGAGTTTAGTATCAAGACAATATAAATTTATATTACTGTGAATTTTATTCTGATTAGGTCCAGAATTACTGTCTTAAATAATTTGTTAAGAACAAAACAAAGTATTAGTAACTGATCTGATTGAATATGTCAAACTTAAGTTACTAAAACTAAGAATAAAACTAAGAAGTAATGTAGTTCATATAGTCCCAGAGGAAAGCCCTTGCTCTTTTATATGTATGTGGAAAAAGAAGTCAGATGCACTTAAATATGGGACATTTTTTTGCACTTAGAATATGTTTACAGCTACTCTTTACTTATCAACTATCTCATGATGTAGCATTTTACAGTTACAACAATAGTAAAAAAAATTTGTCTGTTTAGCACATTAACAACATACATCTGTAGTAGGATTGCAGAGGTGTGAGGTGAGAGTTAACACACCTGTTGTGATTGTAAGGGTTTGTGTCAACCTGGCTGGGTCTTGATTCTCATTGATTTGACTGTTATATAATGTAATATGGCAAGTTATGTAATGATGTGATTTAGCAGTTATGTGCTGATATAATTATTTTCCATTTTGTTATCTGATGTTGTCATCCTCTATTTTTGTGTAACACAGATTCTCACATATTAACCTGCTGTTTGGAAACTTAATCACGTCAATAAATAAGAAGTGGGTGTATATATCCCTAGGGAATTCAGTGACTAGAAGGAAGTAGTGGAATTCGCTAAACCGATTTTAACTACTTGTACACGTTCAGTACAGCAGAAAAAAAAATTTAAATGGTACTTAGGCTGCAATACAAATCACTTATAAATTATACAAGGAATTTTTTGTATGTTGATATCTTTTGTTCCCTTTACTAATGCTGACTATGACTTGTCACTTTGTTTTCATATTTGGTATCCCCTTTCACAACTTTAAGAAGTATTTTACCTTTGAGATTTGTCATTGACAAGGTGAAGGAGTTATACCATGTCAGACAGAAGAATACTTTTTCTTGGCAGAATAAAGTTAACACTTTTCTTTGATTGCAGATGATGAAAGCCATGAACAAGTCCAATGAACATGTCCTGGCAGGAGGTGCCTGCTTCAATGAGAAGGCAGACTCCCATCTCGTGTGTGTACAGAATGATGATGGGAACTATCAGACCCAGGCCATCAGTATTCACAATCAGCCTAGAAAGGGTGAGCACTTGAGCTGGTTTGAGATTATGATAATGGGAGGTCCTATTGAACTTGGAGAGTCAGATATTTCAGCTCCATACCTATCACATTCTAAATAGGTTACTACAAACCAGTTGATTAACCTGGTTAGACATATGATTCAGGATCATATTGACTCCTAAAGTAGCCAGAGTCAGAGTTGCATATGGTACATATGTTGTTATAGAAAGGATATTGATCAGATTGACATTGGTATTTGAAGGTAGGAGACTAAACCCATGCGTACAGAGTATGCTTAGGTAGAATTGCAACTTGTTGAATGAACATAATCAAAGAATGATCACTAATAGATTGTCAAGAGTCTGAAGGAAGGCTCCTAGGGTAAGTGCTACTCAGACTGGGGTCTTATCACTTAGAGATCGTTAGAGATGAAGAATCTATATGCCAGGTATGCTAAATCACAATGTGCATTTTAAGAACTTCCCTGATGATTCAAATGTACATTGGAGTTTCAGAAAAACTCTCAAAGTTTGTCTAATACTTCTCAAAGTAGTATTTCCCAAAATATTTTCATTAAAAAAAAAAAGAGGGAGAGTGAGAGAGAAAAAGTTTAGATAAATAAAACCTTGCTTAATAAATTAGATTTGGAAAACTATGGGTTAACCAAGTTTAAAATAATTACTTATCATGTTTGCAGACTTTTCAGAGCCTTTAACACACTGATCTGTATTGCAATACATATTTAATAGGGGATAATGTTTAGCCCTTCCCAAATTAATTTCACCAGGCATCTATTTGTGTCTTCAGTGCATGTCCCAGAGCTAGGTTTCTTTAGTATGCTTTGTGAAATGCTTCTCTAGTAAGCATACTCTAAGTCTGTTTCTAAAATCAGATTTTGGTGAAGCATGAAAGGAGTATTACAAAATTTGATAAGTGATAACATCTGTAATGCTCCTTTTAGTCAAATCCATAGAATTTTGGGGTAAATTCTGTGTATCTTTAAGGTAAGCACATTGATAAAACTGGAGGGTCTCCAGAGGATGATTCAGGACCTGTGAGAAGTAGGGAAGCTGGGCCATCTATTAGTTATAGATGTTTAAATTAGGAAAGTATAGACTGGAAGGTGGATGTGATTGTTATCTCTGTTTTTTTAAATGATCTACTATGTGGAAATAAGATTCAACTTCTCTGGAGCTACAAAAGGTCAGAAACAGCTCCAGTGACCTGGACAATGTCATTCTGAGAGAGCACACTAACAGTAGCATGGACTGTCAGATGCTACCTATCATGGGCTCCCTGTTACTAGGCGTCTGTGACAAAGGCTGTATGTAAGAGATAGCATAAGGAAGATTGGTGGGGAGTTGGAGTAATTTAGTCAGTTTATAATGTAGGTGTTGAATAAAAAAGGGACATGTAGTGATGTTTTCACAAAGCTAAATGTAATTAAATTTATCTTTTTTTGAAGAGATAGTGTAAAATGGGTGTTTGTTTTAATAACTCTATTTGCAAAAATAAAATAGTTGGTAGCTATATCTCTATTTTCAAAATATATTTAATCTAAAAAATCTGGAAACCAGATTAGATCAGGGGTTGGCATACTTCCTGTAGAGAGCCAGATAATAAATATTTTGGGCTCTGGGCATCCTATGGTCCTTCTCACTAACTATTCGCCTTTGCTGTTTATTGTAGTAGGAAAATGCCATATGTAAATGAATGGACATGGCTCTGTTCCAGTAACATTGTATTTGCCAAAACAGACTTGTGGGCTAAGTGGGCTGTCATTTGCCACTCCCTGAATCCAGTATTCACTAAGATTTCTTGCCTTCTAAGACTCCTTGATTTTGCTTGGATGAACAGGAAAATGAAATCTCATTTCCCCAACTGTGAAAAACATCAGAGTAACTTGTTATTTATAAATTGCAATTTATAGAATTGGTACTTTTTGTTCTTTGTAAGATGTGATGATGGTTGGAATCCCCAACTGCTGAATATGTTACTATTGTCCCAAATCCACCCCTCATGGGTGTGGGTGGAAGGTGGGTGGAATTGACAGATTTCTATCTTAATTTGTTTCTATTGTTGTTTTAGTGACCGGTGCCAGTTTCTTTGTGTTCAGTGGCGCTCTGAAACCCTCTTCAGGATACCTTGCCAAATCCAGTATTGTGGAAGGTAAAGAATGAGCTGATGTACATTGGTTCAGTCCTGTGATACATAAGGGACGTAAGGGATGCCTTGGTATTTTTATGTTTGTCATCTGTTCAGTAACATCTCACCCATCAGTCAGTTAAATCTGCCATGAGGATGCTAAGGTTTCCAAACATGGAATTATGTGGTAGAGATGCTTTAGGATTGTGTCATGGTACTTACGAGACGCGCTCCAGAGCAGTGGTACTCTAAAGTTGGTGTCACCTCTGACCCTTACCCTTGGCCTTCCTCCCAGACCGGACTATTCAGATTCCATAGTGATGCTTACCATCAGTGTTGTTCCCGTTAAGTGCCACAGAGTCGGCCCTGACTCATAGAGACTCTGTACAGGATTTCTGAAGAGCAGCTGGTGGTTTTGAACTGCTGACTTTTCAGTTAACAGCTCACTGCTTAGCCTACAATGCCACAGAAGGACACCTAATCATAGAATTGTTGTTGCTATTAAGTATCGTTGAGTTGGTTTCAACTCATAGTGACCCTGTAAAGGGTTTCCATAGAGTGACTGGTGGGTTTGAACTGCTGACCTCAAGCTTAGCAGTCTAGTTCTTATCCTACAGTGTGACACCAGGACTCCAAATCATAGAATGTTGTTGTTAATTGTCGTTGAGTCAGTTCTGACTCATAGTGACCCTGGATAGGATTTCCAAGGACTGGGTGGTGGGTTTGAACTGCACACCTTGAGGTTAGCAGTCAAGTGCTTACCATAGAGCGCCACATCCAGACTCCACATCATAGAATTTGTTGTTGTTAAGTGCCATCAAGGCAGTTGTGACTCATAGTGACCCTGTATGGGGTTTCCAAGGAGCAGCTGGTAGATTTGAACTACTGACCTCATGGTTCATAGTCCAGTGCTGATCCTACTGTGTCATACCTGGAGTCCAATTCATAGAATCATAGAATAGTATGTGATAAATATAATTATAAATTGCTTAAATGTAATATTTCTTAAATTATTGAATAATAACAAAATTGATTTGAATAACAAAATATTTCTTCATTGAACTATAACATTATTAGTTATTATCAGTAACTGAACAGAAATCTTTTTAAATATTCTCCTTTTCTTTTAATTACTACTTCATTCTACAAAAAAAAAAAGTTACTCATATAAGTTAGCAAATACTAGTTGCCACAATTTTGTCACTAAAACAGAAAATTTTACAAAATCAGCAACTATAGAAACACGGACAACAACAAGACTAACTGTGTGCTTGTAGCGCATCAGAAGAAACCATGTGATTTGAAATGTCATTGTACTTGGATACTAATGACAGCTCTGAGTACGTTAGAAGATTCAAAAACTAAATTAGTATTGAATTTTATAGCCTTTTAGGTATATTGAAGGAGCTGTGGTAGCATACTGGTTACGAGCCAGGCTGCTAACTGCAAAACCAGCAGTTTGAAACTACCAGCTGTTCTGTGGGAGAAAGATGAGGCTTTCTGCTCCTGTGTGAAAAATATTTTTGTTGCTATTACTAATAAACAGGAATATTTTTTAAAACTTTTAATTGTGAATTGAGTGAAGATTTACAGAGAAGATCATCAGTTTTACATTTAACAAATGATACAGTGGACTTCATCTCAGTAATTGTAGTCCCCTGCATGCCACAATAGTTATTCCCGTACTCCTGTAGTTCCTATTTTTATTCCATCCTCCTTCCCTTCCAGTCTCAACTTTATCCTTAGGTAAAGGTTGTCCTTTCGATTTTGAAGGACTGACCATTCCTTGGTAAGCATACCTTATTAGTGTTGTTGTCCCCCTATATACTTAATATGCTGCTAGGCTGAAACCTGGGCCACCAGGTTGAGTTCCATTTCAGATCTGAAGGGTGGTCAAGAGTCATCATCTCTGGTTCCTCTTGTGTCTTTCTAACCAGTCTTTTTTTTTTTAAATAATTTTTGAGTTTTGTTCCACATTTTCTGCCATTCTAATCAAATGTGATCCTTTTTAGAGCAGTTGATAGTGGTAGTCGGGTACCATCTAGTTCTTCTGTCCTCAAAGTCATTGTGATTGATGTTCATCTGCTCCATTGGTCTATTGGACTAGTTGACGCTGAGCATCTTCAATTTTCATCACTTAAACAGAGATATTTTTATAAAGAATAATAAATTTCTGCGGAAACACTGCACAAAAATTTTATAGACATTTTTGTATCAACTGGTGAGGTCCACAAACCCTGCACCCTCCTATTGATGCCACTGTTTCAGAGCTTTGAGTAATGTACATAAGGGGACGTATTTGAACACAATTATACCATTAGACACAAATCTGTAAATGTGTAGAAATTCAGCCCTCCTGCCCACAAAAATGCTATGATATGCTTGCTACTGGCTTATTATAACTAAACTTGGCACATACTCTGACAAAAGTTAAATAAATTAAATGAAAGGCTGACTAATGGGCACATGATTTTTCTTTGTTCTTCTGCACTGTATTGTGATCTGGTTACTCTTGTTGCATAACAAATTACCCCCAAAAGTAATGACTTAAAATCAGTGTTTTATCCTAATCACCAACTCTTTGGGTCAGGACAGGACAATGCAGGGATGGCTTGACCTTGCCCCATCGTATCTGGGACCTCAGCAGTAAAGACTTGGAGGCTGAGGATTACTTGATAGCTGGGAGTTAGTCTCATCTGAAGGTTTGTCATGGACATGTCTGTAGCCTGGCCTGGATGATTGAATGACTAGGAGCACTCACATATGGACTCCTTGGCATGGTACAGCAGCTTTATAAGACTTCTTAGATGGTGGCTCAGGGTTCCAAGCGCAAATGGTCCAACAACATGGCAATCACATCTTAGATTAGATTCCACTTGTTCATGGAGGAGTGGGAAGGTAACATTGTTGAAAATCATGTGAAATGGGGGAAAACAGAGTCTGCTACCCAAGGCGATGGGTTTTCATTTCCAGAATGGTCCATGTCAAGGCCCTGTCAAGGCCTTCTTTTCTGAGACTTGGATTCCAGTCTGTTCATTGAAATGTATAGATAATCTAATGTTTACTTACAGATATTTGTATTACATTATCATATAAATATTTATAGATATTATAAGTACCTTTTTACAACTAAATTTCACAACTTTGACTACAAAGCAGGCTAATAAGGAATTTTTAAGAACAGAAATCTATGAGTTGAATGGTCAGTTGGTCGAAAACAAATTGATTCCTCTATGACCACATATTGACTACAGTTTAAAGTGTATCTTTACAGGGTGATTAAAAATCCTTTAAATGTTGAAACAAGCAATTGAACTGACACAGACCTTTACAAATGAAAAGCAGTGTTTAAAAGGTGTATGTTATATAAAAGTTAAATGGTCTATGAGTTTCTTAGGTCTTGGATTTCACTGTGTGCCCATGGAGCCCTGGGATGGATGCCTGTTTGTAAAATTTCTTAAGTCATTTCAGCTGACATTTTAGTGAAACAGATTGATTGTTCAACATGTGAAAGCTTTTACTCTCCGTTTCAAAGTTTGACTGTGACACAGGTAGCTAGCAATTAAAAACTAGTTACCATTTGTTGGTTGTTTGATAACTTATATGAAACAGGTGTGTTAGGTTTGCCTTTTTTCTATTCAGTAAGTGGATAGATATACTCCAAAACCTTCTACTGTAGTTTATTCAGTGGTTTAACAAACATTTACTCTCTGCCAGACAATCACAGTAGTAAGAGAAACAGATGTGAACAAGTAAGTCCTGGTATGGCTCTGGAGAATAAGCCCTGGGCTGCTAACCGCAAAAGTTAGCAGTTGAAACCCACCAACCACCCCTCAGAAATCCCATACAGTGTCCCTGTGATTCTGAACCAACTCTACCTGTGATGTTTAATAACAGCAGCAGTGATCAGAGAATGATAAATAAAAGTAGAAATAGCAACAAAATGTTCGGTGAACTTAAAAGCAAGAAATGACCATATGGAGAGTATGCAGATTTTCCCGCTGAGAAGTCTCAGGTGTCCTGGTGTGGCGCTGTAGGATAAGCACTGGACTGCTAACCACAAGGTTTGTGATTCAAACCCATCAAAACTCATCAGCCATCTCTCGGAAATCAAATACAGGGTCCCTATCAGTCGGAACCAACTCAATGGCACTTCACAACAGCAGCAACAAGTCTCAAGAGAGACACTTTGTTGTATTTGGAATTAATTCCACAAGCAAGTATTCTAAGCAGAGCCCATCTTGGCATTTCTTCCTCACAGTACTTTCAATAGGTAACAGACAGGTTCAGCTCAAAGAACAAAGAAAGCCTTTTTGCATCTCCCAGCTGTAGAGAGCAGAGAGAAGTTCTACATTTAATCTCAGAGTTTTTCATTGAATTTTGATGCCAGGCAGTCTCATCAGCCCCTTTCCCTGACTTTGCATTCTTTCCATCTAAGTTGTCTTGGTGTCTGATTCTCAGATGGCGTTATGGTCCAGATCACTGCTGAGAACATGGACTCCTTGAGGCAGGCGCTGCGAGAGATGAAGGATTTCACCATTACCTGTGGGAAGACAGATGCCGAGGATCCCCAGGAGCACATCCATATCCAGTGGGTGGATGACGACAAGAACGTCAACAAGGGGTAAATGCAGTACACTAACTCCCCTCAGCATTCAGTTACCTGGGCTGGACTTGGTCTGTGTCTGCTGCTACACTGCATAAAAATAGCTTTACTGAAAGCCCTGCCCCTAAGAGAAAGAAAGGACTGCTTTGAATTCGTAACATAAACATCTTAAATTCTGATATCTTAGCGTCTGATGGAGTTTCAATAAAATGTTTTTCATGAGAAGATGAAAGGGGGTCTGATGAAACAAAATATCCTTTCTATTTAAGACTTAACCATTATTGAAGGATAGGAATACTTAAGCCCTTCGTGGTTTTACAGAGTACTTCGGCTGATATTGTTTCCTTGGATATAATGGCCCTTTCAGACAGGCATTGTTATTCCCATTTTACAGATGAGTGAACACACACCAAAAGGCTAAATACTTTGGATGAACCCAAAGTTGGGAAATGGCAGGGACTAGGACTCAAAATTATTCCCTGGTTTTCAAATCCTATACTCTTTTCCAGAATATGGCAACTTTGTTCTAGTGGTTCAAACCAAAACCTTGGAGTCATCCCTGTCACTTCCTTCTTTCACATCCCGCAACTCATCCAATAGTAACTCTCGTTTGCGGTGCTTTAAAATGCATCCAGCATCATGCTACTGACTGTGTGGCTTGCTTCCATCCTAGTTCAAGCATATCATTTGGTCTGGAGTATACTACATTGTTTTAGTCTTTCTCCCACTCATTTACCGACCCATCCCTCCAACAGTGACTTGATGTATGGGGCTCTGGAAATACAAAGATGAATTCTTCATGGTTCCTTCTGACAAGTGGCTTAGTTTAGTTTGAGACAGTTAAAAATAAGTGCACTGAAGAATAGAAAATACTGATAGGTCATGAGATACAGGCTACAGTGAAGAGGAAAGTTGGTCAAGGTGGTAGCTATTTTCAAGAACGACTTGATAGAGAAATGGCGGATGTATCTGCTCAGTCTGTTAGACTTGCCATGTAGCTGTGGACAGAAACATTCCAGTCAGAGGCACAGCAAGAGCAATGGCAGACAGAGGGCCTTTAGAACATGGCACACCAGAGTTCTTTTAAAAAGGTTTTTAAACTTTTATTGAGTGAAAAAGAAGCACATTCAAATCAATGGGTACATTCACCAAAATTACAAATAATCGTTTGTTTTCCTAGAAGTCTTCATTGGAAAATGTAATTTCAATTTTTTTTTTTTTTACCTATTGGAAATGGACATGTTTATTAGGGCCATAAAATGGATAATCTAAAACTCTGATACCATAATGTGTTGGTAACTGACAACAAATAGATTGTCCTTTCCTAAAGCAAGTGCCAGTAGCAGCATTTTAGAAAGCAGGACAAACACTTGCCACAGAAAACTCTTGATCTCAGGAGGTTAGTTAATAGTGTATAAACGGAATGGGTCTGGGCCATCTTCCCTTAATGAGTGCCCTTTCTGATGAGTTAGGAACTAAACTTATGTTGTTAAAGTGATTTTATTTGGAATGAATGAAGTGAATGCCTGATGTTGAAGTTTTAAGTTCAGTTTGACCTTTAGTTCATAGAGAATCAAAAACAATTGTGAAAATTGTTGTGAAGAGTCTAGAATCTTTGTGCCAATCATTTTGAATGCTTCTCAGAATGAATATTTATACAAATATCCATATTTGCAGAATTTTAGGAAGAAATATAGTTTTTTTTAAAAGTGGCCTTTATTCAGTATTCAGAATTGATGACTAAGCAGTGAAGGGAAAGTTTTTATTATGATAGACATGGATCTATGTTCATCAGTTTATACCAACACTGTCATAATGAACAAACTTACTCAAATAATTTTTAAAATTAGCAAAACTTTATTAAACCCCTAAGTGCTCACAGGTGAATTTGTCATATTTACTGCCCTTCAGAAGTACATTTGTTGGGCAGTTATGTGAACCTATGAAAAGTATACATTGATGAGTGTTGTTATAGAGCCAGGAGCAAAGTGTTGCAACAGAGTGAATGGGAGAGCAAGACTGTTGTGTGGTCTCTGAAAGAAGGATGCTGGAGGAGGACAATGTTTAATTAAACAATTCCTTTGCAGTAAGAGACAACTAGCTCTTAGAAAAAATGACTACTGAATTTTTTTGTACATGTGCTGTTTGAATTTTTGCAGTACATCAGCCCTTCCCATGGTATCTCTATCAAGTGTTTTTCTGTACAATGGCTTTTTCTTGCAATGATGTATTATTACACAGTTGTGTTTGGCAAGACACTACGTGGAATTTGTCTAGTTGGCATTTTCAACAAGATTGGATAAAGGAAATGGCTCCTCTAACTTTCAGAGCTGCTCCTATCTCTTTCCTTTGCCTCTGTTTTAGTGTCGTAAGTCCTATAGATGGGAAGTCCATGGAGTCGATTACAAGTGTGAAGATATTCCATGGGTCAGAGTATAAAGCAAATGGAAAAGTCATCAGATGGACAGAGGTAAGGAAATGAAACTTGGCATCCTTGACCCACTTTAGGCACCACTTTTTACTAGGCCAAGATCTAGATCCTAGGCAGATTCTGGGAGGATAAGACTAAATCTCTCCATTTACCTTCTGTTGTCCAACTCTTTCAGATCTGGCTTAGTTCCAGGGACATATACCATAAAGGTGGAGTCCTGGTGTGGTGCTGTAGGTTAATGCACCAGACTGCAAAGCCATTTGAACTGCAAGGTCGGCAGTTCAAGTTTACCAGCTGCTCCTAGGAAACCTATACAGGATCACTATGAGTCGGAACCGACTCGATGGCACTTGACAACAACAATAACAACATACCATAAAGGGTAGCCTGCAGCAGTCCAGTCTATTCTCATTCCTGTGGACTAGCTTTTGGACTCCTGGTGCACTGTAGGATCAGCACCGGACTGTGAACCATAGGGTCTGCAGTTCAAATCCACTAGCTGCTCCTCGGAAACCCTGTACAGGGTCGCTGTGAGTTGGAACCAATTCAACAGCACTTAATAATAACAACAACAGCTGTGAGAGGTTGGTTTGCATTGGAATTCCAGGACTCATCCTTGAATGGTCCCTCTTTATTATTCAGTTATGTTGCACAAGGATCTGTATTGCGTCCCTGACATATTCTTAGAACTGAGATAAATTGGTACTTTAAAAAAAAAAAAAGATTAATTTGCCAATAAGAAAGTTAAAGCCCAGAGGCTAAATAGCTTGTCTACGATTACAAGACAAGTAAGTATATACTGACCTAATTCTGAGTCAAACATAGAACTGTTCAACTCCTAAGCCCTTTTCCAATATACTAGGTTGCTCCTTAACTTGGAATCCTCATGTGACATTGTAGGATTAGCATTAGACTGCAAACCACAAGGCTGGTGTTTCAAACCGACCACTGCCCTCGGAAACCGTACAGGGAAGCTGCCTCGACAACACTTACCAACAATTTAACTCAAAAGCCTATTACAACACGTAATGGGAAGCTATGTTACTGGGAATATAGAGGGAGCAGTCACCTGGGAATGAGCAGAGCAGCACCATGCCCATGTCTGTGTGGATACATTATATAGACATCAGAAAGCTTGTTTTTGAAGATTAACTTACGACTGGAAGCCATATACATGACTTCTGAGATATTGTGGGCTCATTTCCAGACCTCTGAAATAAAATGAGTCATGAATTTTTCCTTGTGTGTCTAAGGTTAGCTGTTCAAATCCACTAGCCACCCCATGGGAGAAAGATGAGGCTTTCTACACCTGCAGAGATTTACAGCTTCGGAAACTCATACAGAGTTGCTAAGAGTCAGAACCAACTCAATGGCACTTAACAGCAACAAGTGCATATAAGGGAGCACAGTGGCTCTGTATGATGAAGCATTGGTCTGCAAACCACACTGTCAGTGGTTCAAACCCATCAGCTCCTCAGAAACCCTATCCCGGGTCGCTATGTTAACTGACAAGATGGCACTTAAACAACAGTGCATGTAAAAGTTATGTTTACACTATATTGTAATCTATTAAAGGAGTTCTGGTGGCATTGTGGGTTAGGCATTAGATGGCTAATCACACGTTTGGTAGTTCAAAAACACCAGCTGCTCTGCAGGAGAGTGATGAGGCTATCTGTCACCTTAAAGATTTGTAGTCTTGGAAACCCTGTAAAGGGTTGCTATGATTTCATGACAGTGGGTTTGGGTCTTTTGGGGTAGTCTGATATGCGTGCTGCAATAGCATCATGAAAGTGTGAAATTTGTGAAAATTACTAAAGTGTGACAGAGGTATGAAACATCCAGATGCTATTGGAAAAATGGTGCCAACTGATTTGGTCAACACAGGGTTGCCACAGACCTTCAATTTATAGAAAATGCAGTATCTGCGAAGAGCCATAAAGAGCTAGTTGTAAAACAAGGTGTGCCTGCGTATTCACAGGTAGATCTTGTTGCTGTTATTATTAAGTGCCGTCAAGTCGGTTCCAACTCTTAGTGACCCTGCATAGAGTTTCCAAGGAGCTGCTGGTGAGTTTGAACCACCGACCTTGTGGTTCAAACCGACCTTGCGGTTCAGTGCTTTATCCCACAGCACCACTCTAAGTAGACCTCAGGTCCTCTTTAATTTCTTTTGAGCTTCATTCATACTCACCTGTGAGTTGTAACAGACTTGAGGGCACTTAACAACAACGAAATTAGACTCCTGGTGTGGTACTGTAGGATAAGCACTGCATGGAAATGTGAGTGAACTGCAAGGTGGCAGTCCTTGGAAACCCTGTACAGGGTCACTATGAGTCAGAACCAACTTGAGGGCCCTTAACAACAACAGTATTCCTTTCAGCTTTAAAAGTCTTAATGTTTATTTTATCTTAATTCTGTGGCTTTTAACTTCTCCCTTTAATTCACAAGGGCAATGAGGCCAAGGTAGGTTAAGTGACTTACCCTAGTTGGTCCCAGATAACACAGATGGTAGAACCTGGTTCCCCAGTTCAGCTTTATACCACTTAATTTGCAAATGAGTGATTTTAAAATTTATTTTGTACTGATTGTCCCTTTTATAGCTTAACAAGAAATTTGACCTTGGTTCCCTCATTTTTGATCCACAATAACCCAGTGAGGGCTACATACACATCCCATTATACAAATGAGAAAACAGGCTAAGAAGTCATGTGAAGTTGCAACTTGGCCTCGTGCTGGCTACTAGCAGAGCCGGGCCTGCTGACGCCCACTGTAGAGCTCTTTTCCTCACTTCATGCTGCCACTCTCGCCATTGCTTCCAGGCACAAGGCTTGGTATTCATACACGTGGTGCATTTGTAGATCTGTCACGTACTTGCTTACTCTTTACAATAACCAGGAATGCCATCCATTTTACAGGGGCACACGAGGCATTGAGAAGTCAAAGGGAGTTGCTTATGAGGCCTGCTCTGTGTGATGAGGATTCATGTCTCTCACTTCTAGTTTGCTGTGCCTGGCTCTGTACAGGGCTCTGACTTCTACAGTGGGAGGGCCATGTGGTGGGAAGGCTCTGTGCCAGACACAGAAGACAGAGTTTCTGGGCATGGCTATGCCTCTGAGTAGTTCTGTGCACTTCAGCAAATCACTTCCCTTCTAGTAATCTGGAAGATGAGGGTGTTGGATCAGGTAATCTATAAAGGCCTTTCTCATAGATTCTATGACCATTGTGCACATAAAAAGATTGCCTTTTAGAAGTGTATGATGCAAAATGTAGACCTTTTCTGGTTCTCTGAGTAGAACATACATACTATTATGACCACGGCCAAGGCTTTCAGGGAGCTAGGCAGGTACTACCACCATTTGTTGATGCAGAGATTGAAGTGCAGAGATTGTCTCTTAGGTGTAAGACAGTAATACCCTATTTTCCTTGGTCTAAGGTCTTTGGACTTATTTTCAGGAGGGACTAGTCCCTGGAGAAGGATATCATGTTTGGTAAAGTGGAGGGTTGGAGAAAAAGAGGAAGAGCCCTAACGAGATGGATTGGCACAGTGGTGGCAGCAGTGGGCTCAAGTGTAGCAATAGTTGTAAGGTTGACCCAGGACCGGGCAATGCTTTGCTCTGGGTCGCTATGGATCAGCACCGACTCTGTGTCACCTCACAATCACAACAAGGTCTTGATGATGTCCTATTCCCATTAGGTCTTCTTATACATCCCAGGGAACCATGGTGGTCATACACAGCAAACTAATCAACTTGTTTTTCGGAAATCTCCTGAGCACAAGGTTAAAAGTCTCTTTTGTTTGGGGAACAGGTGTTTTTTCTAGAAAATGATGACCAGCACAATTGCCTAAGTGATCCTGCAGATCATAGCAGATTGACTGAGCATGTTGCCAAGGCTTTTTGCCTTGCTCTCTGCCCTCACCTGAAGCTTTTGAAGGAAGATGGAATGACTAAGCTGGGGCTACGTGTGACACTTGACTCAGATCAGGTAAGGGTCTGAGGTAGCTTTAGAAGCTGACCTTGGTGTCTGTTTTCTGACGAGTTTTCCTGCATCTACCCAGAGAGCTATCTCCTGACCTGACCTGACCAGATGTAGTAATCTGGCCTTCCCTTTAATTGTACTTTACTCTCTCATGTGCTGCTTGGGCTGACTCTCAGATCCATTTGAACCTTGACTTCCTCACCTGAATGTCTTCCAAGAAGTTGGTATGCTTTTAGTGTGGGATAAGGAGGGGGAGTATGTCTAAGGACCTACCACCCACGTGGGAATGGCATCTCTATGCTACCCTTTGAGATGCTTCAACCCCTAGCAAACTGCAGACATTCCATACTCTTTATAGGGCAGGTACCAAGCTACCTACTAGCCTCATTTTTTAATCAGACTAGAGCAGACTTCTGGTGACATCTCTGCAGCTGTCCACTCCTAACTAAGCATTTGTCAACACATTTTTGTGCTAGTCTGTGAATAGGACTCAAGCTATTTCCCCATTAATTTTCTTGTCAGCCTAGGTTTTCTACTGCCAGACTTCCCTGCTTGGCAAATGGCAGACAAATATTTTGCTTGCTTTTGGTAGTAACAACCCAGTCTTAGGTCTATCCTCCTCTAATTTCTTCTCTCTCATGTGACCTAGCACTCGAGTGTTTCTTTTGGATTTTGGAAACCTGTGGCATGTCCCAGGACCCCTGGCAGCACAGTGGTTTAACACTTGCCTGCTAACGGAAGGGCAGTGGTTTGAACCCATCAGCCACTTTGTGGGAGAAAGATGCGGATGTTGGCTTCTGTAAAGATGTGCAGCACTGGAAACCTTATGGGGCAGTTCTACTCTGAGTTGGAATCGACTTGATGATAATGGTTTGGTTTTCTTGGTGGTGTGTCCCAGGGTCCTTCTTTGATACTTGGTTGCCAGACTCCTCTCCCCTCAGCCCTTTGAGTCATGTAGAAGGTGGGTGGGGCCTCTCACTTCATCACCTAGAATCCTGGCCAAGCTGCTCCCAGCCTGAATGCTTACAGGGAGACACTGGTTCCTAAGCACAGCCTTACCGCGATCAGGGAAGATAAAATGCTCGGCTGTTTACTAAGCATCAGTCAGCAAGTGCTTGTTTTCTACTTACAGTCTTGCCCAAAGTTGTATGAGGATAGTACAAATAAAGCAACATGGTCCTTTCTTGAGTAATACTGATAATCTAGCTGGAGAACAAACATTTTTGTACTAAAGGTATGAATCCCTTGTGGGTAGGGACCCTGTTTCATTCATTTTTGGATCCCAGACATTGATGGATGGAAGAAAAGATACTCGTTTTCTGCTACAGCAAGGGGTTGTACATATGTAATTAGTGTTACTTTCATGTTGTTATAACCAAACGTTTAGGTATTATTTCTGACACTTTGCTCTCTGTGCAGCCTCATCAGAAGTTGAGACTTAACAGGTTAAAGTGACTTGACCAAGTTCTCCCATGGTGAGAAGCACTAGGATCAGAATAAAGAAATGACAGAATGATAAACAACCGTGCAGGGTAGCGAGGAATCGATTTGCCAGCATGTCTAGCCCTTTCCTGCTCAGCCTCCTCGGCCCACAACCCTCTGGAGACACCTTCTCTCCCAGTAACCTGCCACCCTCTTTTCTCTGTGGTGTAGGTTGGCTATCAAGCTGGGAGCAATGGACAGCCCCTTCCCTCACAGTACATGAACGACCTAGACAGCGCCCTGGTGCCTGTGATCCATGGAGGGGCCTGCCAGCTCAGCGAGGGCCCCGTTGTCCTGGAGCTCATCTTTTATATTCTGGAAAACATCGCATAGACAGAGAGGACTTCATTCTTTTCTGTTTAGACCTGTTGCAACAGCAGTCATACCCAAATCATTTGCACTTTAAAACTGGATGATTAAGCTTTTGTTAACACTATTAATGGGGAGGGTAGGGGGGTGGGGGCTTGGGAGCAGGGGAAGGGAAGGGTGGTTGGGGAGACAACTGTTCCATAATTTTAAGTCTTCTATGCAGTGTCCACCAAGAGGATCTGGGCAGCTTCTACTACTGCACAACAGTCATGCTATCTTTGCAGCAAATTCCCTTCTGTTACTGTTCAGACAAGAAGTTTGCTCCTGTTGACTTATTTATGGTCATGTGCTCAGAAACGCTCAAATGGATACAACCATCACCAAGGGTGGGGTGGGAGGGCAGAGGGGAAATAAAAAATGAAGCATCAGTCTTGTAGTCTTTGTATAGAATTGACATAAAAAGGAGAATTGTACACACTCTCTGTTGGTTCTATCAAAGCAGTTTAAGTAGAAGTCACATTTACACTTTTTGTTCTTCCCAGATTACTGGTTGAAGTGAGCACTCAACTGCTACCGAAAAGGTCAGTGTCTCAAACTGCAGGACAAAGATGTAGCACTCTGCTTCCATAAAGATTTACAGCCTTGGAAATCTGGGGCATTCTGCTATGTCATACAGGTTGCTAAGAGTAGGAATAAACTTGAAGGCAGTGGGTTAGACCAAGGAAGAACACTCACTAAGCAATTTAGGAGCGTAAGGAGCTCTGGTAGCGTAGTGGTTACGAATCGGGCTGCGAACCTTAAGGTCAGCGGTTCGAAACTACCAGCCGCTCTGCGGGAGAAAGATGAGGCTTTCTACTCCCGTAAAGATTTACACCCTCGGAAACCCTGTACAGGGTCACTATGGGTCGGAACCGACTCGATGGCACTTAACAACAACAACAACAGAGGTTATTAGCTCCAGGAAATGACTAATGGCAAATTGGGCCTTTCTGCGAACACTGACAGAATATACCTAAGAACTTTGTTGTATTTGATAAGTGCTGTCTAATCGATTCTGACTCATTAGGATCCTGTTTCCAACAAGCAGCTGGTGGATTGCAGTTAGCAGTCCAGTGCTTATCCACATCAGAACTCCTATAATATACTTGGCATATTTTTAAAGCATTTTATCTGGAAATAATTAAAACTAGGAGAGTTACAGGTACAAAGAACACATGTGCACAATTTACCCACTTTCACCTGATGTTAACATATAAATGTTTTGTTCCATTTGCTTGATCAGTGTTCCCCCTCCCTGGTTCTCTTTCCATATAACATTTTGAGGCATTTGAGAGTTGCATAGTTTTGGTGACTAAGCTCCCACGCCATGTTTTTCAATAGAAAGACCTCCTTTTGAGATTGAACTGATGTTTCCTCCTGATTGTTGTTATTGTGTGATGTCAATTCCATCTCATAGTGACCCCATGTGACAGAGGAGAACTGCCCCATAGGGTTTCCTATGCTGTAACTTCTGGTCTGGCATTGTGGATAAATACTGGATTGTGAACCACAAGGTCAGCAGTTCAAACCCACCAGCTGCTCCTCGGAAACCCTACACAGGGTTGCTATGAGTCAGAACCAACTGGATGGCACTTAACAAATCTTTATGGAAGCGGGCAGCTACATCATTCTGGAGCCAACATATTTGTTAACAGATGAGCACTTTAACCACTGTGACACCAGCTTATGTTCCACATACTAGCACATTGTTTTGGGCCAGATCCTACCTTCCAGAGGATGTCCTTCTCAGGGCATCTGCACCTCATACATAGATAATATATTTTGATCATCTGGTCAAAGCATCCAGTTTCTCCACTGTATTTTCCCCTCTTGGAATAAGCAGCATGTGGGAGACTTTCAGATATTTTGCTTGTCAAAATATCTCTTTAGAATGAGCATCTGCTGATGTTTCATGGCTGAACTTTTACTATGATGGTTGCAAATGATGGTTGTTTTCCATCTCCACCCTTCATAACTGGCATTTGGTAATCTACTTTAAGCAAAACCCCTTCCTTTTCCTAATCTTTATCCATTTAGTTAATTTCCATATGGATTATTTGTTTAGTGGTTCTAATTATTCTGGTGTTCAAGTGGTCTGATTTGATAGTGGGATTCGCCTCAGGCAGGCTTCTATGATTTTTGATGTGTCCCTAATACTTTTCTGAACACTTTCCCTTTCTGGTCCAACAAGGTGTTCTAGGCTACTTGTCCTACTTCAGTCCTGAACTCCAGCCATTTCAAGGAGTCCTGGTTTTCTTTTTAATGGACAGAGGTTTATCAATATCCGTGATGTATGCAAAGATTTTTCTCTTTCTTTAAAATTTTACTTTGGCCACAGACCCCAGTGGATTTCACAATCCATGGTGATGAATAGTGCTGAGGGCAGTTCACTCCTCTGGCCCCTGTAGCCACTGGGAACCCAGGCCAGGCTGGAGGCAGTCCCTCTGCAGGGAAAGCACAATCCTAGTATCCCCTGGAAGCTAACGCAGGCCTCTGGGAGAAAGAGTTGCGCCAGCACTTGATAACTGAGGCTGTGGGACTGAGTTTAAAGCAGAAGCAACTGTTTCCAAGGCCATCCTGCAAAGTTTGTGTAGCCAGGTTTATCCCTCTCCCCCATGGGAAGGGGGAGTGAGTCTCCAAGGCCTTACTGTTGATGGCTATCAAGAACTGTGATTGTGGTCTTTCCCACTGACTTTAGCACTTGGAGTTCTAGAGGGGAGTTAGGTACTCCTTAGCACACAGAGCTCAGCTTGTGAAAACAGCCCTGAGGCCACCAACCCCCAACATGGCAGGAACAAGCAGTCAGCTTGCATTCAATACTCCTAGGAAGCTTGGAGGTCAACAGTTCAGAGTTCCTCCTCCTCCTTAGGTGGCTCCTGAAAGCTTCCCCAGTCATAACCTACCTGTCTGTAGGTTTGGTTTGATGCACTGTGAGCTGGTCCTGTACTCCTACAGTAGTTATTATCTTCTTTTTTACTCAAGCCTCATCTTTCTCCCCACAGCAGCTGGTGGATACAAACTGCTGACCTTGTAGTTAGCAGCTCAACACGTAACTTACTTTGCCACTAGGGTTCCTAAAATATCCTTAATGTTTTGTAAAAGTATCTTGTGGAATTGGGCATAAAACAGTGAAGGCTAGTTTTTCTCATTTTGTCGTTGCTTTTATATTTTTAAAATTATATAAAGTGAAGGTCTGAAAACACCACATTTCTAAATAAGGCAATTTTTCCAAGATTATAAACTTGAAAATTGATGTTAGGTGCTGTCAAGTCGGTTCCAACTCCTAGTGGTCCTGTGCACAACAGAACACTGCCTGCTTCGGCGTCATCCTCACAGTTGTGTTTGACCCCAGTGAACTGCTACAACTGTGTCAGTCTATCTCATGGGAGGTGGGGGGGACTTCTTCATTTTCATTGGCCCTCCACTCTATCAAAGATAATGTCCTTCTCCAGGGACTGGTCCCTCCTGACATGTTCAAAGTACTTGAGATGAAATCTCGCTGTCCTGGCTTTTGAGGAGCAATCTGGCTGCCCTTCTTCAAAGATAAAGATTTGTTTTTTCATTTGGCAGTCCATGGTTCTTTTAATGTTTTTCATACATTCCATGTTGTGATTACTAATGGATGTTTCCAGCTACTTTTTCTAATTTTGAGTTGTGCCCCATTAGCAAATGAAGGTCCCAAAAGTTGTGCTCCATTCATGTCATTGTGGCCAACTCCTGTTTGAGGCAGATCTTCCCCAGACATTTTGAGTGCCTGCCAACCTGAGGGGCTCATCTTCTAGCATTGTTATCTGAAAATGTTTACTACTATTTTGTGATGGTAGTTTCAATAATGGAAGTGATCTTTAGGGTTTTGATATGCAGCCAGGACTTAAGAGCAGAGGCCCTTTAGAGCTTGGACAGCCGGGACTCTGTTGGAGGTGGATGAAGACCAGGTACTAAGCACACTGGCTCCTGAAAGCAGCTGCCTTAAGGGACAAGATCTTTTAGGAACTGCTCACATTTAGAAAACAAGCCTTCAAAATTTGGAAGCCCAGCTATAGGTGTCAGCAGGATATTTCTTCGAGAAAGAATAAAGTTGCAGTTGCAAAAGAATTTGCTTTCTATCTGTGAGCAAGATGACCCGACCAATTTTCCTCCATCTCTTATTCAGTCCACTAATTCAGAATGTGTGCATTGCATGAGATAAGAGAGAATAAAAATTATTTCAGTCCTGCGGGGGTCCATTTGCCCACAAGTCCCTAATCCCCAATGCTTGCGAACTACATTTGAGTAAATCCTAAAACAAGGCTAGGCTGGCGCAGGCTCCTCCCATTTGCTGACCCTACATGCTTTGGCTCAACAAAAGCCTTTGAAGAACTGCAGTCTCCCATGTCCAGTGGGTGGATTTATCTTGCTTCCCTCAGCATAGAGGCTGTTTAGCAAATTGCAAAGATCAGTAAAACTGACTGAAGTTGAACAGTTCTTGCAAAGGGAAATCCTTGAAGCCACAGAGATCTTCCTACTAAAATAGAGCATTTTCAGCAGAGGTCTACATTCATAAATTCCTAGGGCTGGGTGGAACCTTAAGAAGTGAACTACTACTGTCTTTTAATTTTAGCCTTCTGGTGTGACGCTGTGGGTAATACACTGGACTGCCAGGTCGGCGGTGTAATCACCAGCTGCTCCTTAGAAACCCTGTACAGGGGTCACTGAGTCTGAAAGGACTTGAAGGCACTTAACAACAAAGTAAGCACTGAGTTGGGTGCAAACTCTAGGAACCTCCTGTTATGTGCCGTGGAGTCGGTTCCAACTCAGTTTGACCCTGTACAGGGTTTCCGAGGCTGTAAACTTTATGGAGCAGAAAGCCTCATCTATCTCCCGTGGAACAGCTAGTAGTTCCCAACTGCTGACTGAGATTAGCAGCCCTGTTTGTAACCACTACACTACCAGAGGACCCTCCTGGCCACCGCTTTTTGCTCTAGGCTCATGAAAGTTACCAATCCTCCCCTTCATTCTAAAGTATGGCTGGTTTGCCACATTTAGGTGACTGCAATTAAGTGTTAAATGTCCCACCTGTAGACATTTTGGTAGTTCACTTCTGACAGGAAAGACTGACCAGCGCTCTTGGAAAAAAGTCATCTGCAGTTCCTGCTGTTGCTCAGTAAGAGCTCTGCTCTTAGGGGCAGAGCAGTATGGCCCACCCCACCCCACGTGACCCCTGAAAACACACAACAGCTTATCTGTGAGCTATGCTTATACAGTACCATAGTCATCCTTAAGCTAAATGAACAGGCAGTCCCGCATTATGGATGAGTTCCATTCTTAATTGGTCTTCAAGTTAAGTTTGGGACAGTTAGGTACAGCTCGTATCAAACATCAGTGAACTGTTTGTCTTGGTGTATCTGTATAAAGGGACAAGACAAACATTTGATGTTTCTATGTATGAAGGAGTCCTGGTGTGGAGCCTTGAGATAAAGTGCTGAACCGCAAGGTTAGTCTGAACCACAATGTTGGCGATTCAAACTCACCAGTTACTCCTTAGAAACCTTACTTGGAAATGACAGCACTTAACAACAGCTATATATAAAAATCATTAAACACTTCTAGATACACTAAAAAAAAATCTTTAACGTATGCACATACAGAAGAGCACCTATTAGTTATTACAAACCCTTGTGTACCTCAAAATTTTCATACAGACTTTAAGGGTTTATTTACATGGGTGGGTTTGTAACTCTGGGTTATAAACATAAATTGAATGTTGGTAACGCAGAGACTGCCTGTGTGTGCTTCAGTGATAACTTTTAAAAAATGACCTTGAAGAATGCTTTGAACTGAAGTTAATGCTTTAAAAGGGAAAAAGAGGAGACATTAATGTTCTTTTGTAAAAACATGTGGTTTTTGAATCTATTGCCACTATAGACTCCTCCATTGTCTCCATTCAGACAACAAAGACTCAGTTTACAGAAAACGAAGCCAAAGGAGAATTGCTTGGGAAAGAACTAATAGCTTTCCCCAGGTGATCCACAAAAGAATCAAAGTGTCCCAGCAGCCATTTCTGCCCCTAACAGGTGGTTGTGCTACTCTGGCTGCTTAAATAGTGACAAAGAAAAGGCTTGGTGAGACAACAAATCTATATACACTCTGACAGAGAGCACGGTTTACTTGACAGCTTTGATGATTACTCCATGTGCTTAGCATGTAAAACCCATAATGAATGAGATCTGCTAGTTTCTTAAATAAAAACGGCTACATAAAAATCATATATTT